>NC_084614.1:84193518-84282264 GCF_033978795.1 Nerophis ophidion | reverse complement strand
TGCGCTAAATATTTTAAAACCTCTTCTCACTCCGGCACTTACCAAAGGCATGCGGTAAAAGTAAGCATGCGCTAATTATTTTAAAACCTCTTCTCACTCCGGCACTTACCAAAGGCATGCGGTAAAAGTAAGCATGCGCTAATTATTTTAAAACCTCTTCTCACTCCGGCACTTACCAAAGGCATGCGGTAAAAGTAAGCATGCGCTAAATATTTTAAAACCTCTTCTCACCCCGGCACTTACCAAAGGCATGCGGTAAAAGTAAGCATGCGCTAAATATTTTAAAACCTCTTCTCACTCCGGCGCTCACCAAAGGCATGCGGTAAAAGTAAGCATGCGCTAAATATTTTAAAACCTCTTCTCACTCCGGCACTTACCAAAGGCGTACGGTAAAAGTAAGCATGCGCTAAATATTTTAAAACCTCTTCTCACTCCGGCACTTACCAAAGGCTTGCGGTAAAAATTTGAGTGTGATGTAAGGATACCATCATGAAAAGCACATTTAACACAAAAAAAAACTTTATTATGGTCTTACCTTTACTTATAAATGAAATCCATGCCAGCTCCTTCTGATCAAACGCATCGATAACTTGTTTATAGAAGTCTTCCTTATCTTTCTTCTGTCTCGATGGAGATCTTCCTTTATTACCTACTACTTCGATTGAAAGTCCAGTTTAGAAAACTGCTATCAGACCGCTGCTTTCAGTTAGCTCGGCTCCATGATTCCAATGAGACCACATTACCAAAAGTATTTGGCCACCCATCCAAATGATCAGGTGTCCTACTCGCAAGGCCCGGTGTATAAAATCAAGCACTTAGGCATGGAGACCGTTTTCTACAAACATTTGTGAAAGAACGGGCCACTTTCAGTGATTTCCAGCGTGGAAATGCTCCAAAGTCAACTTTCTTATGACAAAATGGAAGTTTTTGGGAACAACAGCAACTCAGCCGCCAAGTGGTAGGCCACGTAAGCTGACAGAGGGGGGGGGGGGGGGGGGGGGGGGCAGTTGTCCCCATCCACCAGAGTGGTACCGGGCCGCGGAAGAATTTTGAATTTTGTTTTTATTTTATTGTTTTTATTTAATTAAATCAACATTAAAATACTTACCATTAGTGCACCGAGCCCAAAAAATTTTTAATGACAAAGAGAAGAAAAAAAAAGAATCCTGCACACTACTGCCACCTAACGTCTTGGAATGGCGACTGCGGGCAAAGTGGACTCTACAACACTTGCAAACGGGACTAAAACGTGTAAGAAAACCAAAGAAATGACAAGAGTTATAACCGATTTATTACAACATTTCAACAAAATTGGACTATTTCAACAATGCACCCGTGCGGGTTTTAGTCACCAGCGTATCGATTCAAACCCGAAAGGCTTCCGATTCTTCGTCCCAACCCCGGGTGTTGCCTTCAGGGGCATCGGGAAGATTGCCTTTTGTTTGGATTTAATAAGGAGGGTGAGTTGTAAAATAGGGAGCATGCTTTTGTGAAAAATGAGGGGAGGCGAGGGGGTCGAAGGTCGCTAGAGAGCCGGAGTCCTGGCGTGGGCCTGCAGAAGGGCGGCCGTGTCGCCGTGGCAACCTTGCACGGCGATGGCGAGTGCGGTGCGACCGCCCTGAGACGGAAACGGAGAGAGAGAGAAAAATAAATAATAACTTAATTTAAGTACTCAGCGGCAAAGACTACTTCCTGGTTGTGTTTCGTAACCATAGGGCCGGCAAAAAAAAATGTGTTTCCCAGTTTTGGTACTCAGTTGTAATACACTTTTCCACCACTTGTGGCAGTAATGACAATATCAAACTAAGAGAAGTTTATTAAGGGCAGAAATTATGACTAATGGATTTCATTTGAACTTTTGTGTTTTTATTGTTTCAATGTTTTGTATATTATTTTTATTTTATTTTTTACAAAGTAAAACTGGCAAATTGAATATCAAGGAGCCAGAATATGAGGGGAAAAAATTCCTCCTTTAGAGTGAATTTGTCAGCATCACTTTGTAAAATAATAAAAAAAATAATAAAAAATTACTTCCTGAAAAACAGAAAAACATACAAGTTTTGATAAAATTTATTTTGCTCACATTCTGGTTCCTTTATAATACATTTTTGTGTTTCGTAGCCATAGGGCCGCCCCAAAAAATGTGTTTCCCAGTTTTGGTACTCAGCTGTAATACACTTTTGAATTCTCATGCATTTAAATCCATCCATCCGTTTCCTACCACACCTGTTCAAGAAGTCGCATTGATGGTAAGAAGTATTTTATGTCATGATGGGGGGGGGTCGTTCTCCCAGGAAGGCAGACGGACTACTCGGGACATTGCATTTACGTAAAAACATGATTTAATTTTAACTAAAAAAATATACAAACAAAAATCTCTCACAGCGGAGGCACAACTTGGGCTAAAAAACAAAGCTAACGCATAAACAGACTAAGAACGTAAATCAAACAAAACTTACTTGGCATGGCATGAAGCACGAAACTATGGCAAGGCATGAAACAAGTCAGCACAGGGCGACTGACTGGCAAAGACGAGCTTAAATACTGCCTCTGATTAGTGCTGGGGAAGCAGGTGAGCGGGCGTTTTGTCCACCAGAGACAGGTGGACAAAATGAGTAACCAAGGAAACCAGACAAGGGAGTGGAACAAAAACAGGAACTTAAAGAGTCCAAAGGACAAACAAAAACATGATCAACAGACATGACATTTGTTTTATTATTGGTTAGCTTTTTATGGACAGAATTTCTAGGCGCACTCAAGGCGTTGAGGGGTTCCGGTTTGGTGACCGCAGGATTAGGTCTCTGCTTTTTGCAGATGATGTGGTCCTGATGGCTTCATCTGACCGGGATCTTCAGCTCTCACTGGATCGGTTCGCAGCCGAGTGTGAAGCGACCGGAATGAGAATCAGCACCTCCAAGTCCGAGTCCATGGTTCTCGCCCGGAAAAGGGTGGAGTGCCATCTCCGGGTTGGGGAGGAGACCCTGCCCCAAGTGGAGGAGTTCAAGTACCTAGGAGTCTTGTTCACGAGTGGGGGAAGAGTGGCGGATCGGTGCGGCGTCTTCAGTAATGCGGACGTTGTATCGATCCGTTGTGGTGAAGAAGGAGCTGAGCCGGAAGGCAAAGCTCTCAATTTACCGGTCGATCTACGTTCCCATCCTCACCTATGGTCATGAGCTTTGGGTCATGACCGAAAGGATAAGATCACGGGTACAAGCGGCCCAAATGAGTTTGGGTCTCTCCCTTAGAGATAGGGTGAGAAGCTCTGCCATCCGGGAGGAACTCAAAGAAAAGCCGCTGCTCCTCCACATGGAGAGGAGCCAGATGAGGTGGTTCGGGCATCTGGTCAGGATGCCACCCGAACGCCTCCCTAGGGAGGTGTTTAGGGCACGTCCAACCGGTAGGAAGACCCAGGACACGTTGGGAAGACTATGTCTCCCGGCTGGCCTGGGATCGCCTCGGGATCCCCCGGGAAGAGCTAGACGAAGTGGCTGGGGAGAGGGAAGTCTGGGTTTCCCTGCTTAGGCTGTTGCCCCCGTGACCTGACCTCGGTTAGGCAGGAAGAAGATGGATGGATGGATGGATGGTTAGCTTCAGAATAACAGTGTTATGAAAAAGAATAAGAGACTTATTGTACTCAAAAAATGTTGGTCTTACTTAAAAATGCACACATTTAGTTGTATTCAGTCTTAAAAAATATGATATGCCTCTCACGGGAATACATTTTGAAATATTTGGCTTTCAAGGCTCTCTCAGCCAAAAAGGTTCCCGACCCATGCCTTAAGCAATGTCAGCTCAGATTTATCAGAGAGCCAGATGCAGTCATCAAAAGAGCCACATCTGGCTCTAGAGCCATAGGTTCCCTACCCCTGTCCTGTGATGGTTGCTGACTAGCTGGTGGTACCTGATCAGTGAGGCCGAGTCGGCACCGGGTCCTCTCCAGCAGCAGCCTGGCGATGTGCGTGTGTCCTCTCTCGCAGGCAAACATCAGGGCCGTGGTCCCCTGACCGTCCTGGAGGTCGGCGTCCGCCCCGCAGCTCAGCAGCAGGCGGACCATCGCCACCCGTCCGTGTCTCACCGCCAGGTGCAGAGCGGTGTGGCCCGTCTGCACGGGAGGGGGGGAGACAAACAGTCGTGCTTCCCAATCTTTTATTGGTACCGTTTGACAAAAGTTCCCGTCAGAAGTGGATTGCCGATGAGTTAGCTGTGGAGCTAGCAGGGAGTTTGTAGCCGTTGTGACGCACACGTACAGAGAACTTACAAGCAGAAATAGAGTGGAGATAGAAACAGAAGAATAGGACGCATTTTGGGTTTAAAAATAACAATTTTGAAGCTATAAACACCGAAGCTCTGCAAAAGGTGCTTAAGTCTAGCTTTTGTCGGCCGTTAGCTAGCTAGCGGCTAACGTCCGTCCTTAGTCGGCTGTGTTCTAGCTACTTCTAAATCACTAATCCTGGCTTCCATGGGGACGAATAACGTGAGTTTCTTACAAGTATCATCCCTGCAGAACGAGGATTAGCTAATCATGCTTCACTACACACCGTAGGAGGAAACAGCAGCTAACCGCTAACAGATAGGATAGGATGTCTAATGCCGTTGTGACGCACACGCTCGGAGAACTTACAAGCAGAAATAGAGTGGAGATAGAAACAGAAGAATAGGACGCATTTTGGGTTTAAAAATAACAATTTTGAAGCTAGAAACACTGAAGCTCTGCAAGTGGTGCTTAAGTCTAGCTTTTGTCGGTCGTTAGCTAGCTAGCGGCTAACGTCCATCCGCAGTCGGCGGTGTTTTAGCTACTTCTAAATCACTAATCCTGGCTTCCATGGGGACGAATAACGTGAGTTTCTTACAAGTATCATCCCTGCAGGACGAGGATTAGCTAAACATGCTTCAATACACACCGTAGGAGGAAACAGCAGCTAACCGCTAACAGATAGGATAGGATGTCTGATGCCGTTGTGACGCACACGCTCGGAGAACTTACAAGCAGAAATAGTGTGGAGATAGAAACGGAAGAATAGGACGCATTTTGGGTTTAAAAATAACAATTTTGAAGCTAGAAACACTGAAGCTCTGCAAGAGGTGCTTAAGTCTAGCTCTTGTCGGCCGTTAGCTACCTAGCGGCTAACGTCCGTCCTTAGTCGGCGGTGTTTTAGCTACTTCTAAATCACTAATCCTGGCTTCCATGGGGACGAATAACGTGAGTTTCTTACAAGTATCATCCCTGCAGGACGAGGACTAGCTAAACATGCTTCAATTCACACCGTAGGAGGAAACAGTAGCTAACTGCTAACAGATAGGAGAGGATGTCTGATGCCGTTGTGACGCAAACGCTCGGAGAACTTACAAGCAGAAATAGTGTGGAGATAGAAACAGAAGAATAGGACGTATTTTGGGTTTAAAAATAACAATTTTGAAGCTATAAACACCGAAGCTCCGCAAGTGGTGCTTAAGTCTAGCTCTTGTCGGCCGTTAGCTAGCTAGCGGCTAACGTCCGTCCGCAGTCGGCTGTGTTTTAGCTACTTCTAAATCACTAATCCTGGCTTCCATGGGGACGAATAACGTGAGTTTCTTACAAGTATCATCCCTGCAGGACGAGGACTAGCTAAACATGCTTCACTACACACCGTAGGAGGAAACAGCAGCTAACCGCTAACAGATAGGATAGGATGTCTGATGCCGTTGTGACGCACACGTACAGAGAACTTACAAGCAGAAATAGTGTGGAGATAGAAACGGAAGAATAGGACGCATTTTGGGTTTAAAAATAACAAGTTTGAAGCTAGAAACACTGAAGCTCTGCAAAAGGTGCTTAGGAATAGCTTTTGTCGGCCGTTAGCTAGCTAGCGGCTAACGTCCGTCCTTAGTCAGCGGTGTTTTAGCTACTTCTAAATCACTAATCCTGGCTTCCATGGGGACGAATAACGTGAGTTTCTTACAAGTATCATCCCTGCAGGACGAGGACTAGCTAAACATGCTTCACTACACACCATAGGAGGAAACAGTAGCTAACCGCTAACAGATCGGATAGGATGTCTGATGCCGTTGTGACGCACACGTACAGAGAACTTACAAGCAGAAATAGCATGGAGATAGAAACAGAAGAATAGGACGCATTTTGGGTTTAAAAATAACAATTTTGAAGCTAGAAATACTGAAGCTCTGCAAGAGGTGCTTAGGTCTAGCTCTTGTCGGCCGTTAGCTAGCTAGCGGCTAACGTCCGTCCTTAGTCGGCGGTGTTTTAGCTACTTCTAAATCACTAATCCTGGCTTCCGTTGGGACGAATAACGTGAGTTTCTTACAAGTATCATCCCTGCAGGACGAGGACTAGCTAAACATGCTTCACTACACACCGTAGGAGGAAACAGTAGCTTACCGCTAACAGATAAGATAGGATGTCTGATGCCGTTTTGACGCAAACGCTCGGAGAACTTACAAGCAGAAATAGTGTGGAGATAGAAACGGAAGAATAGGACGCATTTTGGGTTTAAAAATAACAATTTTGAAGCTAGAAACACTGAAACTACGCAAGTGGTGCTTAAGTCTAGCTCTTGTCGGTCGTTAGCTAGCTAGCGGCTAACGTCCGTACTTAGTCGGCGGTGTTTTAGCTACTTCTAAATCACTAATCCTGGCTTCCATGGGGACGAATAACGTGGGTTTCTTACAAGTATCATCCCTGCAGGACGAGGACTAGCTAAACATGCTTCACTACACACCATAGGAGGAAACAGTAGCTAACCGCTAACAGATCGGATAGGATGTCTGATGCCGTTGTGACGCACACGTACAGAGAACTTACAAGCAGAAATAGCGTGGAGATAGAAACAGAAGAATAGGACGCATTTTGGGTTTAAAAATAACAATTTTGAAGCTAGAAATACTGAAGCTCTGCAAGAGGTGCTTAGGTCTAGCTCTTGTCGGCCGTTAGCTAGCTAGCGGCTAACGTCCGTCCTTAGTCGGCGGTGTTTTAGCTACTTCTAAATCACTAATCCTGGCTTCCGTTGGGACGAATAACGTGAGTTTCTTACAAGTATCATCCCTGCAGGACGAGGACTAGCTAAACATGCTTCACTACACACCGTAGGAGGAAACAGTAGCTTACCGCTAACAGATAAGATAGGATGTCTGATGCCGTTTTGACGCAAACGCTCGGAGAACTTACAAGCAGAAATAGTGTGGAGATAGAAACAGAAGAATAGGACGCATTTTGGGTTTAAAAATAACAATTTTGAAGCTAGAAACACCGAAGCTCCGCAAGAGGTGCTTAAGTCTAGCTTTTGTCGGCCGTTAGCTAGCTAGCGGCTAACGTCCGTCCTTAGTCGGCAGTGTTCTAGCTACTTCTAAATCACTAATCCTGGCTTCCATGGGGACGAATAACGTGAGTTTCTTACAAGTATCATCCCTGCAGGACCAGGATTAGCTAAACATGCTTCACTATACACTATAGGAGGAAACAGTAGCTAACTGCTAACAGATAGGATAGGATGTCTGATGCCGTTGTGACGCACACGTACAGAGAACTTACAAGCGGAAATAGAGTGGAGATAGAAACAGAAGAATAGGACGCATTTTGGGTTTAAAAACAACAATTTTTGAAGCTAGAAATACTGAAGCTCTGCAAGAGGTGCTTAGGTCTAGCTCTTGTCGGCCGTTAGCTAGCTAGCGGCTAACGTCTGTCCTTAGTCGGCGGTGTTTTAGCTACTTCTAAATCACTAATCCTGGCCTCCACGGCGACAAAGTAAGTTTCTTACAAGTATCATCCCTGCAGGACCAGGACTAGCTAAACATGCTTCAATACACACCGTAGGAGGAAACAGTAGCTAACCGCTAACAGATAGGATAGGATGTTTGAAAGTACATCCCATCCATTTTCTACCGCTTCTACCCAAGTCGGGGAGGGTGCTGGAGCCTATCTCAGCTACAATCGGGCGGTAGGCGGCGTACACCCTGGGCAAGTCGCCACCTCATCGCAGGGCCAACACATGTAGACAGACCACATTCACACACTAGGGACCATTTAGTGTGGCCAATCAACCTATCCCCAGGTGCAGGTCTTTGGAAGTGGGAAGAAGCCGGAGTAAATATTTGAAATCAGCCTCCGTTCTGTTTTCAATGACCCAACGTACGGGTCAGCAGTATTTGCCACAACCATTGTACCTGTTGCCAATCAACCTATCCCCAGGTTCAGGTCTTTGGAAGTGGGAAGAAGCCGGGGTAAATATTTGAAATCAGCTTCCGTTCTGTTTTCAATGACCCAACGTACGGGTCAGCAGTATTTGCCACAACCATTGTACCTGCTGCCAATCAACCTATCCCCAGGTGCGGGTCTTTGGAAGTGGGAAGAAGCCGGAGTAAATATTTGAAATCAGCCTCCGTTCTGTTTTCAATGACCAACGTACGGGTCAGCAGTATTTGCCACAACCATTGTACCTGTTGCCAATCAACCTATCCCCAGGTGCGGGTCTTTGGAAGTGGGAAGAAGCCGGGGTAAATATTTGAAATCAGCTTCCGTTCTGTTTTCAATGACCAACGTACGGGTCAGCAGTATTTGCCACGACCATTGTACCTGTTCGGATCGGACGTTGACGTTGCCGAGCCCCATGAGCCTGCGGACCACCTCCATGTCACTTGGGTTGTCAGGGACCGTCAGAGAGGCCAGCATCACTGCGGTGTAGCCCGCCTTGTTCTGGAAGTTGACGTCACTCACGCCTGCGAGACAATTCGGAGTCTCTGTGAACAAACGGGGTTTGGTGACCAGGAGTACTTGTAGTACCTGAGTCCAGCAGCAGACTGACTATACTGTAGTGGCTGTGAGAAACGCTGTAGTGCAGAACCGTGTTGCCGTTATCGTCGGCCAGGTTGACGAGGAAGGCCATGAGGGACGGTGTGGTCTTCTGGACCTCCTTCAGGTACGCCGCCACTCTGCTGGCCACCGAATCGTCCTCCGCCGCCGCACCAAACCACTCCTGAAAGAGCACGACCAGGGCCTTCTTCTGCAACAAAGACAAATGACATCCGCCTCTTAGTCCTCGGACGGAATCGGTGCTAGAACTACGCACCGTGTCCTCAGTCGGGTCCTCTATGTCGTCCATGTGATCGTTGAGGAACTGGCACGCAGCCATAAAGTCGGCATTCACAGTCTCGCTTGAAAAGATGAGAATGAGAGAGAGATTATGACTGGAAACCACAAACCCTTCCTGCTACCTGGTCGTCTCACCTGCCTCTGGTTGTTCCGGGCTCAGAGTTTCCCTCCATCTGTTCTCCCGTCGGCATCGGTTTCACCTTGGCCACGTCCACGGATGCCACCTCTCCATCTGTCCGTCCCGACCCGTCTTGGCTCACTTCTCCGCTCTCCCCAGTCCAGGCCTTTGCTGGGTCCGCGTCCGTTTCCCAAGGCCCGGTGCCGACCTCACGACGAGCCATCTTGTGGACACGACTCGGCCCGACCGGCTTGCCGCAGGCACTGGTTTTGTACCTGGATCACATTGAAGGAAATCTACATATTGGTCGTGAAACTAACGCAACTCTGTGACGCAGACTTGCAAGACGGACTGTGAAGTGACTACCAGGCCAGTACCGCCCTCTCATTGGGCGCTGACAAAATGGCTTCATCCGACCGGGATCTTCAGCTCTTACTGGATCGGTTTGCAGCCGAGTGTGAAGCGACCGGAATGAGAATCAGCACCTCCAAGTCCGAGTCCATGGTTCTTGCCCGGAAAAGGGTGGAATGCCACCTCCGGGTTGGGGAGGAGACCCTGCCCCAAGTGGAGGAGTTCAAGTACCTAGGAGTCTTGTTCACGAGTGGGGGAAGAGTGGATGGTGAGATCGACAGGCGGATCGGTGCGGCGTCTTCAGTAATGCGGACGTTGTACCGATCAGTTGTGGTGAAGAAGGAGCTGAGCCGGAAGGCAAAGCTCTCAATTTACCGGTCGATCTACGTTCCCATCCTCACCTATGGTCATGAGCTTTGGGTCATGACCGAAAGGATAAGATCACGGGTACAAGCGGCCCAAATGAGTTTGGGTCTCTCCCTTAGAGATAGGGTGAGAAGCTCTGCCATCCGGGAGGAACTCAAAGTAAAGCCGCTGCTCCTCCACATGGAGAGGAGCCAGATGAGGTGGTTCGGGCATCTGGTCAGGATGCCACCCGAACGCCTCCCTAGGGAGGTGTTTAGGGCACGTCCAACCGGTAGGAAGACCCAGGACACGTTGGGAAGACTATGTCTCCCGGCTGGCCTGGGAACGCCTCGGGATCCCCCGGGAAGAGCTAGACGAAGTGGCTGGGGAGAGGGAAGTCTGGGTTTCCCTGCTTAGGCTGCTGCCCCCGCGACCCGACCTCGGATAAGCGGAAGAAGATGGATGGATGGATACTTAAAAGTAGTGAAAAGACATCCTAAATTAAGATTTATATATCCAGGAAGGAGCAGGACTTATAGGTCAGAAATAAGTATTTTATTCTGAAAACAAGCATTATTCTTAAATCAAGGAGCATCCTGGGGATGTAGCAAGATTTTATAAATGGGGGAAACCAAAATATCATATTCAAATAGTTATTTCTCAATTTTAATATTTTTGAATGAAAAAACAAACAGGGGTGCCCAAAGTGAATCAATTTGTGAATAAGGAATCTGGCTGCAGGGAGATTTCAATTCCTTTTAAAAGTGACTTTGTACGCTGCTGCTTTGCCGCCATCTTGTGGACAACATGAGCAATTGCGGGCTACTACCAATTATCATGCTTTGAACGAAACCATCGGATGCGGTGGCGACTTGTCCAGGGTGTACACCGCCTTCCGCCCTAATGCAGCTAAGATAGGCTCCAGCACAACCAGTAGAAAACAAAAGGATGGACTTAAGTCTATCACTGCGTGCCTTCATCCAACATGTGCACTTTGGCTGGAGCAACCCTGTAAATGTCTACTTAACTACTTTTGTTTTTGCGCGCCTTTTAGGGCTGGAATTAGTTCAAGAATGTGAAACATTTTATTGCACTTGAAGTTTGGATGCAGTGTATACTACACACAAGAAATTGATTGAACAAACTTCCAGAACACCTGGTAGAAAATGGATGGATGAAACCATTCGCAGCAATTACTTGTATGACCCAATGCAGACAACCTTCCCTAGCCCATCCATCTGAGATCTTCCCCCGCGACCATCCCTAGTCATGGTGCAAAAAAAAAAAAATATCGGACCAACAGAAAATGCCAACAGACATGGTCACACATAACACGATACAACACCATTTGTGGATTTTATATTTTAAAAAATGTCTATGCACCATAAAAATATAAAAAAATTGTGTATATATATGTGTGTGTGTGTATGTATATATATGTGTGTATATGTATATATATGTGTGTATATATGTATATGTGTGTATGTATATATATATATATGTATAAGTGTGTGTATATATGTATATGTGTGTATGTACATATATATATATATATATATTTATATGTGTGTGTATATATGTATATATATATAAATATATATGTGTAAAAGTGTGTATATATATATATAAAACTATATATATGTATATGTGTGTATATATGTATACTGTATGTGTGTATATATATACTGTATGTATATGTGTATGTATAAATGTGTATATATATGTATACATATGTGTATATAAATAAAAATGTGTGTACACAAAAGAGACTTTGGAAGTTTTCCACGCATTTGTGTCGAAATAAAATTATCGATCATCGTTATCCTCACATGGTAGTGGCTTCAGACGACGGTTCAGAAAATCTAATAAAAGCTGAAATGAAACGATAATAATATTCACAAACCCTTCATCAGCAGCGTTGGAAGTCCAAGCTTCGGCGATGGTCTCCGTGCCGCATTCACCATCTACAAAATAAGAGCACGGCTGTGCTGTATTCACCGTCGACAAAATAAGAGTATGGATTTGCTGTATTCACTGTGTACAAAATAAGAGTAAGCATGTGCTGCATTCCTCCATCTACAAAATAAGAGCATGGATGTGCTGTATTCACCGTCTACAAAATAAGAGCTTGAAAGTGCTGTATTCACCGTCGACAAAATAAGAGTATGGATTCGCTGTATTCACTGTGTACAAAATAAGAGTAAGCATGTGCTGCATTCCTCCATCTACAAAATAAGAGCATGGATGTGCTGTATTCACCGTCTACAAAATAAGAGCTTGAAAGTGCTGTATTCACCGTCTACAAAATAAGAGCTTGAAAGTGCTGTATTCACCGTCTACAAAATAAGAGCATGCAAGTGCTGTATTGTACCAGCTGTAACGCCGGTTCGGCATCGTGGTACCGGGTTCGATTCCCTCGAGGATGCGTCAAACGAAGAACACAACAAAGGTAAGATCTAACAAATGTATTAACAAAAAGTGAGCTCTGAACAAAAACACTGGAGCTAATAAAAATGGAAACAAAAGACGCTAGCTAGGAACTATAAAGAACTAGGATTTGGCACGATGGCACGAAAAATGAAAACAAAGATGATTAGCATGTGAGCTAAAGATGACAACAAAGTGGCTTAGCTAATGAGCTAGCGAGAAAAAACATACCTGACGTTACTTGTTGCATGAGAGCAAATTAGAGTCCCAGAAAGAATAAACAGAAGAGGCTGGCTTATAAAGGGAAGGTAATTAGCAGTGAACAGGTGTGCAGGAACCGCGAGTAACAGCTGAAACTAATAAGTAACCATGGTGATGGACTAAACGGGAAATAAACGGATCAGACGGAGAATGAGAACAAAGATGGAAAAATAAACAATAATATTTGAAGATCCGAGTCACAACACCAGCAACTCACACGGCTAATTATAGCAGCAGAAAAAATTCCTACATTTTCTGAAACTTTGTTTACTCTTTCAAAAATATCTATTAAAAGTCATACTTCAGGTGGACGCTCTCACCATTAGGCCACTGAGCAGGCTGTCTTATGTTTGACTTCCATCTACTGGTCGAATTTAGTATCACACCATTATCTTACTTTGGGCTTTTACTGTAACAAAATATGTGTTATTGATAGTTGTTGGTTTGGAGAAGAGTATTTATGGTGCTGGGTGGGCTTGCAGTACCTTGGTGTTGAAGACTCTGTCCACGGTTGCGTTCAGACCGCGTGTAGTGGGATGTCAGGACGTCGATGAGGTCCATCATCTCCTGCTGCACGGAGATCACTCTCGGGCTGGTCAGCTCTTCGTCTGTGGTGCTCAAACACTCCCACTGCTGATCCAAGAGCCGCTTGATTCGATGTATGTGGTGGACCACCACGGCCGTGTCCAAAGTGTGAGCCCCAGCATCCGCGGGCAGCCGTGAACTTTCTACATTTGTCATCTCCTGCCCCTCCTGGTCCACCGCCACCCGCTCCGCGGAAACCCACACCCCGGGGCGTGCGGCGAGGTGTTCGATCTGTTCCTCTTTGCTCCTGCCCTCTTGTTGCTGCTGCCTCAGCCTCCCTGCGACCTTCTGGAGTTCAAGCTCCGTCTCGTGGAGCTTCTGCTCCAGCGCGGCGACTTTGGCTTGGAGGGAGGTGACCGTCAGCAGCTCGTCCAGATCGGCGCTCGCCCTCCACCCGTGCGCGGGATTCGACTCTTGACCGTTGCCGCACCGTTCATGCCGCGGCCTTTTGTTTTCGGCGGAGACGTGGTGGGCGGTAGTACCGTTCAAGGATGCCGTGTGAATTTTCGAGCGCAGCCTTTCTTTTTCCTCCTGGAGAAAACTGATCTGAGCTCTGAGGTCTGGAATGACCTGAACTTCCTTCTCCAGCTCCTCCACATGTTCAAGAGCTTGCGTCAGGCGCCTTACCAGGCCTGAACAGTCCCGAGGGACGTCAAAGATGTCTTCACAGGAGCTATTTCTGCCTCCGAGGTGATCCCTTGAACCGCAAGGACTGCGGAGTTCATCCGTCGACTCTGATCCTTGTCTCAGCAACACCGTGAGCGGCAGACTGGAGGCTCGGAGGAGATGAGGTCGGATATGCTCGCCCAAGGGCTGCTCATCAAAATCTCTGATCTTGGCCTCCATTTCTGCTAATCCTCTCAAAGAAACGGGCTTCCTGTAATCGAACAACCAGGAAGCGGCATGATGACGGTCATCGGGCGGTCGAGACCTGGGGCCGAGGGCTCCGGTCGACCCCCAAGCGCTCGGGCGGTAGCCTGAGGGGTGAAGGTGCCGGGGAAGAGTGTTAGCCAGAGGGCCTTTGCTTCGACGATGAATGGGGACTCTTTTTATGGTTTTCCCTTTCTCGATATCATCCACATATTTCAGGAAGTCCAAGTCTAGACGGAAACCGTAAGGGGTTTCCACCGAGTACGCAGGTTTGCCTTTCATGGAGTTCTCATTTGCTTTGAAAGGCGACATGTTTCCTGTGAACAGTAAAAAAACAAACATTATTTGCAAAGCCTGTTCACTGATTTTGTAGTTTTTAGCTCAGTTAGGGCCCTATTCTCCCATCTAACTAAGTGGGAAAAAGGTGCTGCCCGTCGACTTGAGTCTGGAGCAGCATGATGACACAGTGGTTAGTACATCTGCCTCACAGTACAAAGGTCCTAGGTTCGATCCCCAGGCCCGGGCTTTTTCTGTTGTGCAGTTTGCATGTTCTCCCGTGACTGAGTGGGTTCCCTCCGGATACTGAGGCTTCCTCCCGCCTCCAAAGACATGCACCTGGGGATAGGTTGATTGGCAACACTAAATGGTCCCTAGTGTGTGAATGTTGTCTGTCTATCTGTGTTGGCCCTGTGATGAGGTGGCGACTTTTCCAGGGCGTACCCTGCCTACGGCCCGAATGCAGCTGAGATAGGTTCCAGCACCCCCCGTGACAACAAAAGGGACAAGCAGTAGAAAAGAGATGGATATACTTAAGTCTGTCACTGCGTGCCTTCATCCAACATGCACAATTTTGGGTAGAGCAAGCCTTTAAGTCTACTTAACTACTTTTGTTTTTGCGCGCCTCTAAGGGTTGGAATTAGTCCAAGAATGTGAAACATTATATTGCACTTGAAGTTTAGGTGCAGTGTATACTACACACAAGGAAATTATGAAACAAACTCCCAGAACACCTGGAAACATATTTTGAGATGAGGGTCAACGGACCGTAATACAGTGGAACCTTGATTTACAAACTTAATTGGTTCTTGAACATGGTTTGTACATGGAAAAGTTGGTGTAATGTAAACATGAATAATGAGTTCCTATTTTAGTAAAGATTTGTACACTTTGAACATGATAGAAAGTGACATATCCATCCATTTCCTTCCACTTATCCAAGGTCGGGTCGCAGGGGCAGTAGCCTTAGCAGAGAAGCCCAGACTTCCCTCTCCCCAGCCACTTCGTCCAGCTCCTGCCGGGGAATCCCGAGGCGTTCCCAGGCCAGCCGGGAGTCATAGTCTTCCCAATGTGTCCTGGGTCTTCCCCGTGGTTTCCTACCGGTTGGACGTGCCCTAAACACCTCCCTAGGGAGGCGTTCGGGTGGCATCCTGACCAGATGCCCGAACCACTTCATCTGGCTCCTCTCCATGTGGAGGATCAGCGGCTTTACTTTGAGCTCCTGCCGAATGACAGAGATTCTCACCCTATCTCTAAGGGAGAGACCCAAACTCATTTCGGCCGCTTGTACCCGTGATCTTATCCTTTCGGTCATGACCCAAAGCTCATGACTATGGGTGAGGACGGGAACGTAGATCGACCGGTAAATTGAGAGCTTTGCTCAGCTCGTTCTTCACCTTCGCATTACTGAAAACGCTGCACCGATCCGCTTCTCGATGTTACGATCCGCTCTTCCCTCCCTCGAGAACAAGACTCCGAGGTACTTGAACTCCTCCACATGGGGCAAGATCTCCTCCCCAACCCGGAGAACGTGATATAGAGGACTGTGCGTCAAACTAACCTAACAAGGGGGTAACGGGTGAACTATCTATGGAGCAGACCGAGGGAGAAGGACGAGGGCAGGTGGAAGGGGGGCAAGGGTAGCCGTGTTTGCATGTTTGTGTTTTGGTAGAGCGAGGAGTCCTTCTGGCAAGAGAGAGAGAGAGGGTCTTTTTCTCCTCTGGGATACAAGTCTGCTCTGACAAGAGACTGGTCTCATCACAATTAAAATGTACTGACTGGGCTGTGGTCAGGCTTGGGAGTTCCATTAATGTACTCCTTGCAAAGGCTCTTGGTTTTGAGGTTTTTTGGGGGGTGACGATTGGGGTTTAAACTCTTGTCAGAAGGCGGAAAAACCAAGAACACAAGTAAGAACACGGAATGTCAAGTGAGTGGCTCCGCCTCCTCAACAATGACTCGCACACAGAGACATATTAGGGCTGATCTGGAAAGTTCGGAAATGGCAAAGTTTGCTCATAGAGGGGGCTCGTAAATAGTTGTTCCACTGAACGACTCGGGATTAACCCGAGTGGTTTAAACCCTGGCCCGAGTCATACCAAAGACTATAAAAATGGGACCCATTACCTCCCTGCTTGGCATTCAGCATCAAGGGATGGAATTGTTGGTTAAATCACCCAAAAAAATGATTCCCGGAACGCGGCCATCTTCCACCCCCTGGGAGGGGGTAAACGAGGGAGACCGGTCAGATGCAGAGTGAAGTGTGAAGTGAATTATATTTATATAGCGCTTTTCTCGAGTGACTCAAAGCGCTTTACAGAGTGAAACCCAATATTTAAGTTACATTTAAACCAGTGTGGGTGGCACTGGGGGGGAAGGTGGGTAAAGTGTCTTGCCCAAGGACACAACAGCAGTGACTAGGATGGCGGAAGCGGGAATCGAACCTGCAACCCTCAAGTTGCTGGCACGGCCACTCTACCAACCGAGCTATGGTTCCTCAGAGGACAAATTTCCCCACACCTAGCGTGTATGAGTGACCAGTCATTGGTACTTTGACTTGAACTCCGCGAACCCGGAACGGGACCAGCAGAAAATGGATGGATGGGTTAAGGATCAAATATTAAAATGTGGAGTCTCTGCATGCGAAAGTGAGGGAAAAGAAGGTCCCGCCCGATCTGCCCGTGTAAACATATTCCGCGTTTCGACTCTAGCATGAGAGTTGCAAAACGTTGTCTGGGCGGTGATAGGCCGTCATTGAACTACGTGACTCTTTGATAAAAAAAAATATTGTCCAGGAATTTTCAGGGACCTCATCAGGTCTTAAAAATAAATTTTTTTGGGGGGGCCCCACTTTTTTGTGACGGGGGACTAAAAAAGCGACCTACCGTTTTGTCTTTCCATCCTGTCCGCCTGTCTTGTCGTCACATTCTCAGCTGGACTGTTGACGTCTGTCCAAACACAAATGAACAATTTTGTCATATCTTTTTGATCAGGTCTTGTTTGGCTATGTTCTGTTGACCTTTGGACTCTTTAAGTTCCTGTTTTTTTTTTTCCACTCCCTTGTCTGGTTTCCTTGGTTACTCATTGTGTCCACCTGCTTCTGATTAGTGCTCGCCCGCTCACCTGCTTCCCGAGCAATAATCAGAGGCAGTATTTAAGCTCGTCTTTGCCAGTCAGTGGCCCTGGCGTCATTGTGTTTGTTTCATGCTCTGTTCTTGCCACAGTAAGTCTGGCTTGTTTTATGCAATGTAAAGTAAGTTATTTTGTTATTCAAACCACAGTTTATTGCGTTGTTTAGTTCATGTTTCATGTCCCGAGTTGTTTTTGCAATCCCCCTTGTGCGCGCCTTTGGTTCGTACCTTTTTTTAGTCAAGATTAAATCATGTTTTTACCTGGAAGAACGCAGCAAACTGATAATTATAACATGTAACGAGTGTATAATAATTAGATACTAATGAGCTATAATGAGTGTATAGTAGTTAGATAGTTATATGACAACAGTAAAATAATTAGTTATTTAACAAGTATATAATAATTTGATAATTTTAACATGTAACGAGTATATAATAATTAGATAGTCATAACATATAACGAGTGTATTATAATTAGTCAAAACATATGACGAGTGTATAATAATTATTCCAAACATAACGATTGTATGATAATTAATCAAAACATAACGAGTGTATAATGATTAGTCAAAACATATAAAGAGTGTGTAATAATTAATTCAAAACATAACGAGTGTATATTAATTAGTCCAAAAATATAACGAGTGTATAATAATTAGTCCAAAAATATAACGAGTGTATAATAATTAGTCAAAACACATAACGAGTGTATATAAATTATTAATAACATAACAAGTGTATAATCATCAGTCATAACATATAACAAGTGTATAATAATTATTAATGACATAACGAGTGTATAATAATTAGTCATAACATATAACGAGTGTATGATAATTAGTCAAACAATATAACGATTGTATAATAATTAGTCAAAACATATGAAGAGTGTATAATAATTAATTCAAAACATAACGAGTGTATAATAATTAGTCCAAAAATATAACGAGTGTATAATAATTAGTCAAAACATAACGAGTGTATAATAATTAGTCAAAACATAACAAGTGTATAATAATTATTAATAACATAACGAGTGTATAATAATTAGTCAAAACATAACGAGTGTATAATAATTAGTCAAAACACATAACGAGTGTATAATAATCAGTCAAAACATAACAAGTGTATAATAATTATTAATAACATAACGAGTGTATAATAATTAGTCATAACATATAACAAGTGTATAATAATTAGTCAAAACACATAACGAGTGTATAATAATTAGTCAAAACATAACGAGTGTATAATAATTAGTCAAAACACATAATGAGTGTATAATAATTAGTCAAAACACATAACGAGTGTATAATAATTAGTCAAAAAATATAACGAGTGTATAATAATTATTAATAACATAACGAGTGTATAATAATTACTCAAAACATAACGAGTGTATAATAATTAGTCAAAACATATAACGAGTGTATAATAATTAGTCAAAACACATAATGAGTGTATAATAATTATTCAAAAAATATAACGAGTGTATAATAATTAGTCAAAAATATAACGAGTGTATAATAATTAGTCAAAACATATAACGAGTGTATAATAATTAGTCGAAACATAACGAGTGTATAATTATTATTAATAACATAACGAATGTATAATAATTAGTCAAAAAATATAACGAGTGTATAATAATTAGTCAAAACATAGCGAGTGTATAATAATTAGACAAAAAATATAACGAGTGTATAATAATTAGTCAAAACATAACGAGTGTAATTAAATGAGATACTCATGAGCTATAACGAGTAATTAGATAGTTATATAATGAGTGCATAATAGTTACATAGTTGTATAACAAGAATATAAATATTAGATAGTTATTTAACGAGTGTATAATAATTACATAATCATAACATATAACGAGTGTATAATAATGAGATAGTCCTATATAAAGTGTATAATAATGAGATAGTCCTATATAGAGTGTATAATAAAGAGATAGTCCTATGTAGAGTGTATAATAATGAGATAGTCATAAATAGAGTGTATAAAAATGAGATAGTCATAAATAGAGTGTATAATAATGAAATAGTCTTATATAAAGTGTTTAATAATGAGATGATGGTTGTATTTATGACTCGTGGGGGGAAAACAAAACAAGTATTTTTGTCAGTTGCTTGCTGAGATATTTTGTGTTGATCTTTGCAGGACTACTGTGGACTATTAGACTTAGACCTAGACCTAGACCTGGACAAGTTTATCTTAGTGCATCAAAACAATTCCTGGTCCCTGACATTATCTGAGAGATGTGCTCATGCAGGTTTTCCGTCCCCCAAGTCCTGCTGAGTCATTCGGTCACAGCTCTTGTGTGCGCCGTTACTCTGCTGGTGCACGCCTGAGCTGCACTTGATTGCTAGTTGGCCTGCCAGGATGAAGGCGTGCTAAACAAAGCACTCTTCAAGTCGTGCAAGCTGCCAGAACACCTACTTTGTTGTTCTTCACGTCTCTCCTTGTTTGTTGCTTTCTGCTCTTTCCTCAAAATCTTCACCTTTTTTTTCCTCCCCGCCCTGAACTTTATCTGCCGACGTCGCACTTTTGTCCAACTTCAATAATGACTAAACCAGCCGTTGCTTCTTTTGCTTGCGAGCTGGAAAAATGATGTTTTTTGGGGGGTTTTTTATGTGCGACTGTGCATAAGTTTTATTCTAGACTGTCATTTTTTTTAATGATTCTTAGTGTGCAGCATGGTGGTTGTGTGGTTAACAGGTCTGCCCCACAACCATTTTGTCTTGGGTTTAAATCTGCTTGCGCTGAGTATTTTGTCATGTTCCGGAGGGTTGTTTGTATAAAAGCCAGTTTATTAATATATATATATATGTATCCGTTAGGTCAGGAAAAAACACAGAGGCTATTTCATGCCTACAAGCCTGTTTTGCATGTTTCCCTGCTCTTCAGGGGATTTGAAAATAATGTCTTAAAAGTAAGACATTGTATATAGATATATACATATATAGACATGTATCCCTTAGGTCAGGAAAAAAACACAGAGGCCATTTCATCTCTACAAGCCTGTTTGGCAGATTTCCCTGCTCTTCAGGGGATTTGAAAATAATGTCTTAAAAGTAAGAATTTTTTTCTATACATATATGTGTACATATACACACATGTATTCGTTAGGTGAGGAAAAAACACAGAGGGTATTTTATCTCTACAAGCCTGTTTCCCAGGTTTCCCTGCTCTTCAGGGGATTTGAAAATAATGTCTTAAATATAAGAAATGTTTTATATACATATACGTGTACATATACACACATGTATTCGTTAGGTCAGGGAAAAACACAGAGGCTATTTCATGCCTACAAGCCTGTTTCGCAGGTTTCCCTGCTCTTCAGGGGATTTGAAAATAATGTCTTAAAAGTACGAATTTTTTTATATACATATACGTGTACATATACACACATGTATTCGTTAGGTGAGGAAAAAACACAGAGGCTATTTTATCTCTACAAGCCTGTTTCCCAGGTTTTCCTGCTCTTCAGGGGCTTTGAAAATAATGTCTTAAAAGTAAGAAATGTTTTATATACATACACGTGTACATATACACACATTTATTCGTTAGGTCAGGGAAAACACATAGGCTATTTCATCTCTACAATCCTGTTTTGCAGGTTTCCTTGCTCTTCAGGGGATTTGAAAATAATGTCTTAAAAGTAAGACATTTTTTATATACGTATACATATATACACATGTATTCGTTAGGTGAGGAAAAAACACAGAGGTTATTTCATCTCTACAAGCCTGTTTGGCAGATTTCCCTGCTCTTCAGGGGATTTGATAATAATGTCTTAAAAGTAAGAATTTTTTTCTATACATATATGTGTACATATACACACATGTATTCGTTAGGTGAGGAAAAAACACAGAGGGTATTTTATCTCTACAAGCCTGTTTCCCAGGTTTCCCTGCTCTTCAGGGGATTTGAAAATAATGTCTTAAATATAAGAAATGTTTTATATACATATACGTGTACATATACACACATGTATTCGTTAGGTCAGGGAAAAACACAGAGGCTATTTCATGCCTACAAGCCTGTTTCGCAGGTTTCCCTGCTCTTCAGGGGATTTGAAAATAATGTCTTAAAAGTACGAATTTTTTTATATACATATACGTGTACATATACACACATGTATTCGTTAGGTGAGGAAAAAACACAGAGGCTATTTTATCTCTACAAGCCTGTTTCCCAGGTTTTCCTGCTCTTCAGGGGCTTTGAAAATAATGTCTTAAAAGTAAGAAATGTTTTATATACATACACGTGTACATATACACACATGTATTCGTTAGGTCAGGGAAAACACATAGGCTATTTCATCTCTACAATCCTGTTTTGCAGGTTTCCTTGCTCTTCAGGGGATTTGAAAATAATGTCTTAAAAGTAAGACATTTTTTATATACGTATACATATATACACATGTATTCGTTAGGTGAGGAAAAAACACAGAGGTTATTTCATCTCTACAAGCCTGTTTTGCAGATTTCCCTGCTCTTCAGGGGATTTGATAATAATGTCTTAAAAGTAAGAATTTTTTTCTATACATATACGTGTACATATACACACATGTATTCGTTAGGTGAGGAAGAAACACAGAGGCTATTTTATCTCTATAAGCCTGTTTCCCAGGTTTTCCTGCTCTTCAGGGGCTTTGAAAATAATGTCTTAAAAGTAAGAAATGTTTTATATACATACACGTGTACATATACACACATGTATTCGTTAGGTCAGGGAAAACACATAGGCTATTTAATCTATACAATCCTGTTTTGCAGGTTTCCTTGCTCTTCAGGGGATTTGAAAATAATGTCTTAAAAGTAAGACATTTTTTATATACGTATACATATATACACATGTATTCGTTAGGTGAGGAAAAAACAGAGGCTATTTCATGCCTACAAGCCTGTTTCGCAGGTGTCCCTGCTCTCCAGGGGATTTGAAAATAATGTCATAAAAGTAAGACGTTTTTATATACATATACGTGTACATATACACACATGTATTGGTTAGGTCAGGAAAAAACACAGAGGCTATTTCATCTCTACAAGCCTGTTTCTCAGGTTTCCCTGCTCTTCAGGGGATTTGAAAAGAATGTCTTAAATATAAGAAATGTTTTATATACATATACGTGTACATATACACACATGTATTCGTTAGGTCAGAGAAAAACACAGAGGCTATTTCTTTTCTACAAGCCTGTTTTGCAGGTGTCCCTGCTCTTCAGGGGATTTGAAAATAATGTCTTAAAAGTAAGACATTTTTATATACATATACGTGTACATATACACACATGTATCCGTTAGGTCAGGGAAAAACACAGAGGCTATTTCATCTCTACAAGCCTGTTTTGCAGGTTTCCCTGCTCTTCAGGGGATTTGAAAATAATGTCTTAAAAGTAAGACATTTATTATATACGTGTACATATATACACATGTATTCGTTAGGTCAGGGAAAAACACAGAGGCCATTTCATCTCTACAAGCCTGTTTTGCAGATTTCCCTGCTCTTCAGGTTATTTGAAAATAATGTCCTAAAAGTAAGACATTGTTTATAGATATATACATATATACACATGTATCCCTTAGGTCAGGAAAATACACAGAGGCTATTTCATCTCTACAAGCCTGTTTTGCAGGTTTCCCTGCTCTTCAGGGGCATTGAAAATACTGTCTTAAAAGTAAGACATTGTTTATATATACATATATATTTATATATACATATATACTAATGTATCCGTTAAGTCAGTTTCTCTGCTCTTCAAATCCCCTGAAGAGCAGGGAAAAACTGCAAAACAGGCTTGTCGGAATGAAATAGCCTCTGTGTATTTTCCTCACCTAACAGATACATATATATAAACAATGTCTTACTTTTAAGACATTATTTTGTCTGAAACCCTTTTCAGGTCCCCGGGAAGCAGCCTGGTTGCCAACCTTGGCCGAAACGTGCAAACTAGTAGGAAGCTTCCTACCCTCGCAGCTCACAAAATTAGGAATAAACATCGGGCTGCACAGAGACGAGGGACTGGGCGTTTCCAAAGCTAAAACGAGAGCTTTGGAAAACATAAAATAAAAAAAGAAATATGCCGCATTTCCAAAAATAACGGACAAAGGATCACAACCGAGGCAACCAAACACACTGTAAATTGCCTGCATGTAACATTCAGCCTGAGCAATATCACATACCGGCCATTCCCAAAACCCGACACCACATTACAATATGTAGACTGTGACAGCAACCAGGAACATCCCAGGAGACTGTCAACCCTGTCATCAGACAGGGAATCATTCAACCAGGCCACACCTCCATACCAAAAAGCACTCAACGCAAGTGGATACCAACACCACCCACCAGCAACTAAAACAACAAAACTTAGGAAACGGTACAACATAGCTTGGTATAATCCCCCATTTAACAAAAATGTCAACATGAATATTGGACATAAATTCCTTGACAGGCTTGCCCCCCCAAAAAACACGCACTCTGGAAAATATTCAACAGGAACACTTTGAAACGTAGTTACAGCTGCATGATGAATAATAATCACGCCATTGACACACACAACAAAAAATATTCTAAGCACCCACAGACAAGCAACCGCTAACTCCACAGATAACTGAAATTGCAGACAAAGGCTTGACTGCCCAGCATCAGCCATCTATCAAGCCAGCGTCACCCGTAAAGACACCTCATACCCTACTTGACAACCTTGAGACCTCTGAATTCGGGAGATTGTGGTATGTTTAGGAGGGGAGGTGACGGCAACAGACACCAGAACGCAGTATTGTGTAATGGTTAGTAAAGGAGGTGACGGCAACAGACACCAGGGCGCAGTATTGTGTTATGGTTAGTAAGGGAGGTGACGGCAACAGACACCAGGGCGCAGTATTGTGTTATGGTTAGTAAGGGAGGTGACGGCAACAGACACCAGGGCGGAGTATTGTGTTATGGTTAGGAGGGGAGGTGACGGCAACAGACACCAGGGCGCAGTATTGTGTTATGGTTAGGAGGGGAGGTGACGGCAACAGACACCAGGGCGCGGTATTGTGTTATGGTTAGGAGGGGAGGTGACGGCAACAGACACCAGGGCGCAGTATTGTGGTATGGTAAAGAGGGGAGGTGACGGCAACAGACACCAGGGTGGTTTTTGTTATGGTTAGTAAGGGACGTGACGGCAACAGACACCAGGGTGCGGTATTGTGTTATAGTTAGGAGGGGAGGTGACGGCAACAGACACCAGGGTGCTTTTTGTTATGGTTAGTAAAGGAGGTGACTGCAACAGACACCAGGGCACAGTATTGTGTTATGGTTAGGAGGGGAGGTGACGGCAACAGACACCAGGGTGGATTTTGTTATGGTTAGTAAGGGAGGTGACGGCAACAGACACCAGGGTGCGGTATTGTGTTATAGTTAGGAGGGGAGGTGACGACAACAGACACCAGGGTGGTTTTTGTTATGGTTAGTAAGGGAGGTGACGGCAACAGACACCAGGGTGCAGTATTGTGTTATGGTTAGTAAGGGAGGTGACGGCAACAGACACCATGGTGTTTTTTGTTATGGTTAGTAAGGGAGGTGATGGCAACAGACACCAGGGCGCAGTATTGTGTTATGGTTAGTAAGGGAGGTGACGGCAACAGACACCAGGGTGCAGTATTGTGTTATGGTTAGTAAGGGAGGTGACGGCAACAGACACCAGGGCGCAGTATTGTGTTATGGTTAGTAAGGGAGGTGACGGCAACAGACACCAGGGTGCAGTATTGTGTTATGGTTAGTAAGGGAGGTGACGGCAACAGACACCAGGGCGCAGTATTGTGTTATGGTTAGTAAGGGAGGTGACGGCAACAGACAACAGGGTGCAGTATTGTGTTATGGTTAGTAAGGGAGGTGACGGCAACAGACACCAGGGCGCAGTATTGTGTTATGGTTAGTAAGGGAGGTGACGGCAACAGACACCAGGGCGCAGTATTGTGTTATGGTTAGGAGGGGAGGTGACGCAACAGACACCAGGGCGCGGTATTGTGTTATGGTTAGTAAGGGAGGTGACGGCAACTGACACCAGGGCGCAGTATTGTGTTATGGTTAGTAAGGGAGGTGACGGCAACTGACACAAGGGCGCAGTATTGTGTTATGGTTAGGAGGGGAGGTGACGGCAACTGACACAAGGGCGCAGTATTGTGTTATGGTTAGTAAGGGAGGTGACGGCAACAGACAACAGGGTGCAGTATTGTGTTATGGTTAGTAAGGGAGGTGACGGCAACTGACACCAGGGCGCAGTATTGTGTTATGGTTAGTAAGGGAGGTGACGGCAACTGACACAAGGGCGCAGTATTGTGTTATGGTTAGGAGGGGAGGTGACGGCAACAGACACCAGGGCGCAGTATTGTGTTATGGTTAGGAGGGGAGGTGACGCAACAGACACCAGGGCGCGGTATTGTGTTATGGTTAGGAGGGGAGGTGACGGCAACAGACACCAGGGCGCAGTATTGTGGTATGGTAAAGAGGGGAGGTGACGGCAACAGACACCAGGGTGGTTTTTGTTATGGTTAGTAAGGGAGGTGACGGCAACAGACACCAGGGCGCAGTATTGTGTTATGGTTAGGAGGGGAGGTGACGCAACAGACACCAGGGTGCGGTATTGTGTTATGGTTAGTAAGGGAGGTGACGGCAACTGACACCAGGGCGCAGTATTGTGTTATGGTTAGTAAGGGAGGTGACGGCAACTGACACCAGGGCGCAGTATTGTGTTATGGTTAGGAGGGGAGGTGACGGCAACAGACACCAGGGCGCAGTATTGTGTTATGGTTAGGAGGGGAGGTGACGCAACAGACACCAGGGCGCGGTATTGTGTTATGGTTAGGAGGGGAGGTGACGGCAACAGACACCAGGGCGCAGTATTGTGGTATGGTAAAGAGGGGAGGTGACGGCAACAGACACCAGGATGGTTTTTGTTATGGTTAGTAAGGGACGTGACGGCAACAGACACCAGGGTGCGGTATTGTGTTATAGTTAGGAGGGGAGGTGACGGCAACAGACACCAGGGTGCTTTTTGTTATGGTTAGTAAAGGAGGTGACTGCAACAGACACCAGGGCACAGTATTGTGTTATGGTTAGGAGGGGAGGTGACGGCAACAGACACCAGGGTGGATTTTGTTATGGTTAGTAAGGGAGGTGACGGCAACAGACACCAGGGTGCGGTATTGTGTTATAGTTAGGAGGGGAGGTGACGACAACAGACACCAGGGTGGTTTTTGTTATGGTTAGTAAGGGAGGTGACGGCAACAGACACCAGGGCGCAGTATTGTGTTATGGTTAGTAAGGGAGGTGACGGCAACAGACACCATGGTGTTTTTTGTTATGGTTAGTAAGGGAGGTGATGGCAACAGACACCAGGGCGCAGTATTGTGTTATGGTTAGTAAGGGAGGTGACGGCAACAGACACCAGGGTGCGGTATTGTGTTATAGTTAGGAGGGGAGGTGACGGCAACACACACCAGGGCGCAGTATTGTGTTATGGTTAGTAAGGGAGGTGACGGCAACAGACACCAGGGTGCGGTATTGTGTTATAGTTAGGAGGGGAGGTGACGGCAACAGACACCAGGGCGCAGTATTGTGTTATGGTTAGTAAGGGAGGTGACGGCAACAGACACCAGGGCGCGGTATTGTGTTATGGTTAGTAAGGGAGGTGACGGCAACAGACACCAGGGCACAGTATTGTGTTATGGTTAGGAGGGGAGGTGACGGCAACAGACACCAGTGTGGTTTTTGTTATGGTTAGTAAGGGACGGCAACAGACACCAGGGTTGTTTTTGTTATGGTTAGTAAAGGAAGTGACAGCAACAGACACCAGGGCGCGGTATTGTGTTATGGTTAGTAAGGGAGGTGACGGCAACAGACACCAGGACGCAGTATTGTGTTATGGTTAGTAAGGGAGGTGACGGCAACAGACACCATGGTGTTTTTTGTTATGGTTAGTAAGGGAGGTGACGGCAACAGACACCAGGGCGCGGTATTGTGTTATGGTTAGTAAGGGAGGTGACGGCAACAGACTCCAGGGCGCAGTATTGTGTTATGGTTAGGAGAGGAGGTGACGGCAACAGACACCATGGTGTTTTTTGTTATGGTTAGTAAGGGAGGTGACGGCAACAGACACCAGGGCACAGTATTGTGTTATGGTTAGGAGGGGAGGTGACGGCAAAAAACACCAGGGTGGTTTTTGTTATGGTTAGTAAGGGAGGTGACGGCAACAGACACCAGGGCGCGGTATTGTGTTATGGTTAGTAAGGGAGATGACGGCAACAGACACCAGGGCGCAGTATTGTGTTATAGTTAGGAGGGGAGGTGACGGCAACAGACACCAGGGTGCAGTATTGTGTTATGGTTAGTAAGGGAGATGACGGCAACAGACACCAGTGTGGTTTTTGTTATGGTTAGTAAGGGACGGCAACAGACACCAGGGTTGTTTTTGTTATGGTTAGTAAAGGAGGTGATGGCAACAGACACCAGGGCGCAGTATTGTGTTATGGTTAGGAGGGGAGGTGACGACAACAGACACCAGGGCGCAGTATTGTGTTATGGTTAGTAAGGGAGGTGACGGCAACAGACACCAGGGCGCAGTATTGTGTTATGGTTAGTAAGGGAGGTGACGGCAACAGACACCAGGGCGCGGTATTGTGTTATGGTTAGGAGGGGAGGTGACGGCAACAGACACCAGTGTGGTTTTTGTTATGGTTAGTAAGGGACGGCAACAGACACCAGGGTTGTTTTTGTTATGGTTAGTAAAGGAGGTGACGGCAACAGACACCAGGGAGCAGTATTGTGTTATGGTTAGGAGGGGAGGTGACAGCAACAGACACCAGGGCGCAGTATTGTGTTATGGTTAGTAAGGGAGGTGACGACAACAGACACCAGGGCGCAGTATTGTGTTATGGTTAGTAAGGGAGGTGACGGCAACAGACACCAGGGCGCAGTATTGTGTTATGGTTACTAAGGGAGGTGACGGCAACAGACTCCAGGGCGCAGTATTGTGTTATGGTTAGGAGGGGAGGTGACGGCAACAGACACCAGTGTGGTTTTTGTTATGGTTAATAAGGGACGGCAACAGACACCAGGGTTGTTTTTGTTATGGTTAGTAAGGGAGGTGACGGCAACAGACACCAGGACGCAGTATTGTGTTATGGTTAGTAAGGGAGGTGACGGCAACAGACACCAGGGTGTTTTTTGTTATGGTTAGTAAGGGAGGTGACGGCAACAGACACCATGGTGGTTTTTGTTATGGTTAGTAAGGGAGGTGACGGCAACAGACACCAGGGCGCAGTATTGTGTAATGGTTAGTAAGGGAGGTGACGGCAACAGACACCAGGGCGCGGTATTGTGTTATGGTTAGTAAGCGAGGTGACGGCAACAGACTCCAGGACGCAGTATTGTGTTATGGTTAGGAGGGGAGGTGACGGCAACAGACACCAGGGCGCGGTATTGTGTTATGGTTAGTAAGGGAGGTGACGGCAACAGACACCAGGGCGCAGTATTGTGTTATGGTTAGTAAGGGAGATGACGGCAACAGACACCAGGGCGCAGTATTGTGTTATGGTTAGTAAGGGAGGTGACGGCAACAGACACCAGGGCGCGGTATTGTGTTATGGTTAGTAAGGGAGGTGACGGCAACAGACACCAGGGCGCAGTATTGTGTTATGGTTAGTAAGGGAGGTGACGACAACAGACACCAGGGCGCAGTATTGTGTTATGGTTAGTAAGGGAGGTGACGGCAACAGACACCAGGGCGCAGTATTATGTTATGGTTAGGAGGGGAGGTGACGGCAACAGACACCAGGGCGCAGTATTGTGTTATGGTTAGGAGGGGAGGTGACGGCAACAGACACCAGGGCGCAGTATTGTGTTATGGTTAGTAAGGGAGGTGACAGCAACAGACACCATGGTGGTTTTTGTTATGGTTAGTAAGGGAGGTGACGGCAACAGACACCAGGGCGCAGTATTGTGTTATGGTTAGTAAGGGAGGTGACGGCAACAGACACCAGGGCGCAGTATTGTGTTATGGTTAGTAAGGGAGGTGACAGCAACAGACACCATGGTGGTTTTTGTTATGGTTAGTAAGGGAGGTGACGGCAACAGACACCAGGGCGCAGTATTGTGTTATGGTTAGTAAGGGAGGTGACGGCAACAGACACCAGGGTACCGGAATGTTTAATGATTTATTATATATGTAATTAAATGCATACAGAAATAAGATATTTAATATTTAAACGGGAAAAACAGGTCCATTCTATGTGTCATACTTGATCATCTCGCCATATTGCCATATTTTTGCTGAAAGGATTTAGTAGAGAACACCGACAATAAAGTGAGCAACTTTTGGTTGCTAATAGAAAAGCCCTGCCTTCACAGGAAGTATGTGCGTGTGACGTCACAAGTTGCAGGGTTCCACACATAAGTTCCGTGCAGGCGTGTGTCTTCATCGGGCGAGCAGCAGCTCCCTGAAATTGAAAATCCACGTCAGCTCGGAGATTTTGCGCAAAATGCGATTTAAAAAAAAAATATCCCCACGAAAGTTAAACATCGGCACAGTGGACAGGTTTCACTCAACCAAAACCCAATGGTTAAACCTGCACAGTAGATCACGGTTTAGTCTGGGATTACCCGACACATGAAACATGACGAATTAAAGCCCTACGCAGTCTGATAGTTTATATATCAATGATGAAATATTAACATTGCAACACATGCCAATACGGCCGCTTTAGTTTACTAAATTGCCATTTTAGATTTCGCGCGAAGTATCCTGTTGAAAACGTCGCGGTATGATGACACGTGCGGACACTTTTTTCCAGCCCGATCCCAGCTAAAAGTCGTCTGCTTTAATCGCATAATTACACAGAGTTCCGGACATCTGTGTTGCTGAATCTTTTGCAATTTGTTCAATTAATACATGGAGACGTCAAAGAAGAAAGATGTAGGTGGGAAGCGGTGTATTGCGCCTGCCTTTAGCAACACAAACGCAGCCGGCGTTTCCTTGTTTACATTCCCCAAGGTGAAGCTTTACTACTCAGTGGCCTACTGGTTATAGTGTCCGCCCTGAGATCGGTAGGTTGTGAGTTCAAATCCCGGCCGAGTCATACCGAAGACTTTAAAAAATGGGACCCATTGCCTCAGCATCAAGGTTTGGAATTGGGGGTTAAATCACCATAAATGATTCCTGGGCACGGCACCGCTGCTGCCCACTGCTCCCCTCACCTCCCAGGGGGTGATCAAGGGGATGGGTCAAATGCAGAGGACAAATTTCACCACACCTAGTGGCAAACATTGGTACTTTAACGTTTAACTATGGAACAGAGCGGTCAAGCGAACATAGTCCCCGACCACGTCAACCGGCAGGTTTCGGTGAGAAAATGTTGGTAATAAGTCGGCTCTTACCGTAGACATGAGCGGAGCTTGCGTCGTTCCTCGTGCACCTGTCAAAGAGGCAGCTGCGGACTGTCTTGCCTCCTCCGACCGGCCGCCCCCGAACGAGGGGGAATGTGTTTTGTGGCTTTTCCAACTTTGACCACAGCGATAGTTGCTATGTGGCGTGGCGCTTTCCATTATTTCCCGCAGACCGAATTGCATTCTGATTAACCCTCTCACTCGCATTCTTGCCAACCTTGAGCCCTCCGGATTCGGGAGATGGGGTTTGAGGTGAGGGGGAGTCAGGCAGGCATAGCATATGAAAACATGATGTAATTAAACGTAAACAAAAACAAACAAAAAGCACGGACGTGGGCGGAATAACAAACTAAGGGAGCTAGCACTGGAAGCTAGAAAACAGAAAGGAACTTTAGCATGGAAGCTAGTGGATAGCAAACAGAAAAACTGGAAATAACTAATGGCTAACAAGAACAGCTTACCGCTACAACGATAAGGACAAAATGTAGCACGACAGGAAGTAGCTGAAAAGAATCACAGACACGACAAGAGCCACATATGGCAACGACAAGTCCGAATGACAAAACAATGATCCAGCAACTGACAAGACGGAGAGGGTACAAATAGGAGCGGGCTGATTGGCAGCAGGTGTGGCCAGGTGCCAATCAGCTGAGGAGGAACATAGCACTCAGGGATCAAGACAGGAAGCTGACAAAATAAGAGCACTAGACAGGAACTAAATACAGGAGATACTAAACAGTGGGTAGGGTTTGGTGGTAGCAGGGGGTGTATATTGTAGCGTCCCGGTAGAGTTAGTGCTGCAAGGGGTTCTGGGTATTTGTTCTGTTGTGTTGATGTGTTACAGGGCGGGGGTTCTCCCGAAATGTGTTTGCCATTCTTTTTTGTTGTGGGTTCACAGTGTGGCGCATATTTTTTTAAGTTGTTTATACGGACAACCCTCAGTGTGATCTGTATGGCTGTTGACCAAGTATGCATTGCATTCACTTATGTGTGTAAAGGACGCATATATTAAAGGAAAAACGGACGCAACGACAGGTTGTAGAGGACGCTAAAGGCAACCCCGATATTGTTGTCCGGGTGGAAATCGGGAGAAATTCGGGAGAATGGTTGCCCCGGGAGATTTTCGGGAGCGGGCACTGAAGTTCGGGAGTCCCCCGGGAAAACCGGGAGGGTTGGCAAGTATGCTCATGCGAGATCCAGCCAGGAATGAATCCCTTCCCTGCTGTACATTCTGAAAAATAGAACCATTTTATCAAGTACGGGAAACCTCCTCAACTTGTCATCAAAGCAGGATTATAGGGCTGCAAGCAAACTTGTCCTGGATTTTCCGGGAGACTCCCGAAATTCAGCGCCTCTCCCGAAAACTTCCCGGGACAAATTTTCTCCCGAAATTCCGGTCGGAGCTGGAGGCCACGCCCCCTCCAGCTCCATGAGGACAACCTGTTTTCACATCCGCTTTCCCACAATATAAACAGCGTGTCTGCCCAATGACGTTATAACAGTAAAATGATAGAGGGTGAGTTCTTGGTTTCTTATGTGGGTTTGTTGTTAGGCAGTTTCATTAACGTCCTCCCAGCGCAGTAACAACACACAACAACAGCAGTCAAGTTTTCGTGTACCGTAAAGCAGTTTGTCTGCCTCAAACGGCAATGTTGTGACACTCTTAAACAGGAAAATACTGCCGTACATGCATATGTGACAATAAAATCTACGGCTTTTAGAGAGTGCAGTGCACAACAGGGCCCACAACAAGGAGATGAAGCAGAAGAACGAGGAAGATACAGCCGGTGGCGACGCCGACAACGAGTAAGATGAAGAAATACGCTTGTAAGTTCCAAGCCGCAGCTGCGATTGGACCTGGATAGCCTCCAGGAAGAAGTAGTGGTAGTTAGAAAAATAGTGACAGAGAATAGAACAAGGATGGACAATTCAACCCTTAACTCAACGTAGAGTAGATGAGTGTTATGTGTGTGTATATGTGTAAATAAATGAACACTGAAATTCAAGGGACGGCGTGGCAGAGTGGCCGTCCGCAACCCGAGGATCCCTGGTTCAATCCCCACCTAGTACCAACCTCGTCACGTCCGTTGTGTCCTGAGCAAGACACCTCACCCTTGCTCCTGATGGGTGCCGGTTAGCGCCTTGCATGGCAGCTCCCTCCATCAGTGTGTGAATGGGTAAATGTGGAAGTAGTGTCAAAGCGCTTTGAGTACCTTGAAAGTAGAAAAGCGCTATACAAGTACAACCCATTTATTTAAGACTGTAGCATAGCTCGAGCTCTGTGTCGCGAAGAAACAAGTCCCGGTGTGTCACCTTTAAATAGAGCCCCGCGTTTCCTCCTGGCCAGGGCGACCACTGAAAAAAAAATCACAGTGCACTTGGGTTTCGGACTCTCCCAAGAGTCACCGCCTAACATTTTTCACATTTCCGTGGCACGAGTTCAATTGTGCTCGGAGCGCTCTCGGTCCACCTCACAGGAAACCAGAGAACGGAGAATAAAGTGTTGACTGGACTCCAGTCCGCAGATACCAGGACTGCTTGCCTGTGTGCCTCCAAAGTCTAACGTCCGCCATGCCTTCGGGGTTTTCCTGACCAAGGTTTTCTTGGTATGGGCGTCAGACTGCATCACGTTTACAGGAACGGGAGCCTTTTCGGTCTTTGTCCCGGCTCAACAACGTTATAATCACTGCTCGCACAAACCTGGCCCAAGCCACAAAAGTGCTGGGGATTGGACAGGAATTTTGGACTTTTCACAGCCGATTTGACTCAAGAGTGGAAGATCAAAGAGTATTGTACACAGGACTACAATCTATGTGTGGCAGGGGAGAGTTGGATCAATGACGGCTTTGTTTAGTTATATATACCAATCTAAGTCTTAGACTAGATCAGACCAATCTAAGTCTTAGACTAGATCAGACCAATCTAAGTCAAAGACCAGATCAGACCAATGTAGGTCTAAGACTTGATCAGACCATTCTAAATCCAAGACTAGTTCAGACCAAGGTAGGCCTAAAACAAGATCAGACAAATTTAAATCTAAAATTAGATCTGACCAATCTAAGTTTAAGACTAGATCTGACCAATGTAGGTCTAAGATTAGATCAGACCAATTAATATCGTAAGACCAGGTCGGACCAATGTAGGTCTAAGACTTGATCAGACAAATCTAAATGTAAGACTAGATCAGACCAATGTAGGCCTAAGGCGAGATCAGACTAATTTAAATCTAAAATTAGATCTGACCAATCTAAGTTTAAGACTAGATCTGACCAATGTAGGTCTAAGACTACATCTGACCAACGTAGGTCGAAGACTAGATCAGACCAATGTAGGTCTAAGACTGGATCAGACTAATCTAAGTCTTAAGACCAGATCAGACCAATGTAGGCCTAAGACGAGATCAGACCAATTTAAATCCTAAAATAGATCTGACCAATCTTAGTTTAAGACTAGATCTGACCAACGTAAGTCTAAGACTAGATCAGGCCAATCCAAGTCTAAAACCAGATATGACCAATGTAGGTCTAAGAGTAGATCAGACCAATCTAAGTCTTAAAACCAGATCAGACCAATTTAGGTCTAAGACTTGATCAGACCAATCTAAATCCAAGACTAGATCAGACCAATGTAGGCCTAAGAGGAGATCAGAAAAATTTAAATCTAAAATTAGATCTGACCAATCTATGACTAAGACTAGATCTGACCAATCTAAGTTTAAGACTAGATCTGACCAATGTCAGTCTAAAACTATATCCGACCAATCTAAGTCTAAGAACAGATCAGACCAATGTAGGTCTAAGACTAGATCAAACCAATCTAAGTCTAAGACCAGATAAGACCAATGTAGGCCTAAGACTAGATCAGACCAACCTAAGTCTTAAAACCAGATCAGACCAATGTAGGTCTATGACTTGATCAGACCAACCTAAATCTAAGACTAGATCAGACCAATGTAGGCCTAAGACTAGATCAGACCAACCTAAGTCTTAAAACCAGATCAGACCAATGTAGGTCTATGACTTGATCAGACCAATCTAAATCTAAGACAAGATCAGACCAATGTAGGCCTAAAACGAGATCAGACAAATTTAAATCTAACAATAGATCCGACCAATCTAAGAATAAGACTAGATCTCACCGATTTAAGTCTAAGACTAGATCTGAACAACCTAACTTTAAGACTAGATCTGAACAACCTAACTTTAAGACTAGATCTGACCAATCTAAGTCCAAGACTAGATTTGACCAATCAAAGTCTGACTAGATCAGATAAATGTAGGTCTAAGACTAAATCTGACTAAAGTGAATTTGTGATTGACAACAAAATAAATATTTGGCATAACTCTTCCAAATATCTACTTTGAAGCCAATAACACAAAATCTATCAAAACAATGTGTTTTCATATAGTTCAGCATTTACTGATCAACTGATTCATTTTACCATCTTTTTCCTCCAACATATATCTAAGTGACCCACCCACATTCTTCGCAGCCCTAGGTGGAAAACCTTTGGACACACCTGAGCTCGCCTGGATTGAACCTGACGCAAGTCAAAGTTGATCCGACCTCCTCCAAACAGGTCTCTCGTGACATCTGGACGTTTAACATCGCCCTGAATGTCGGGAGTTTTGACAGAGTATATTCCTCATCCTCTTTTTATTTTCATTTTCCTCATCTCTTCCTAGAAAAGTCCCTTCTTTTCACCCCGTCTTGGCTGCACGGACAGCATTTTTTTCCACCGCATGGCTGGAAGAGATTTATATTCTCAACCAAGCGGTTTGGCCCGACTTTGTCTGTCTGAAACGCACGTTTTTTTTTTGCCAGGGTTTCACTGCCTTCAGACCCGTAGCTTGTTTTAATCCCGCAATCGTAGTCGTCCCGACGTTTGTAAGCTTTTATCGTGACGGGTGGAACTGAAGTTCAAAGCGTGCAACAGCTGCTGGAGCTTCACCCGAGAAGAACCCAAGTTAAAGGTCGAGTGTGTGTTTACGTTGACATGCATCTTAAAATACTGGTACGTTTTCCCAAAGCTTTGGTCCGAAAAGCGACTTGAGTCACACTTTTTCATTTCTGCAGAAAGGTCTTCAAGGAAAAGTTGTGACAAGCCTACCTCGGTTCTTGAATGTCTCCTTTGATCGGTCCCCGCTTTGTCTTAAGCGGTCCTCACTTTGTCTGAAGACGTCCTCACTTTGTCTGAAGACGTCCCCACTTTGTCTGAAGAGGTCCCCACTTTGTCGTCCTCAGCGTGTTCGTGTGTGTCCTGTGCTGTCAGGGAGAGTGACATGCCGGAGCTGTCTGGTGAATGCCGACGTGCACGCAGCGTCGGCCATAACAGAAGCCGGGGGTGTGCCGGTGTGTGAAAGGAGAATAGGGAGCGGGGAGGAGCCTGGGAACATGCCTTTCTACTACGCGGCCTTAAATGAAGAAACACACTTGCGAGAGTGGGAGTCAAGAGGTGTCGTTTGCTGAGAAAGACAGCTGCTGGTGTGGACTTTATGTGGCGATGTGGAGCAGTTAGTCAGGGAAAGTCCTGGGCCTGTAACCCAATCCATTGCCATGGGGTCCGTGTCCTCTGCGAGTCAACAGAAGGGAGAGAGCAGGGGCCGGGGGGGGGGGGGCTTGGTGCCATCCATGGAGGCTAAGTCCCACAGGCCGTGCCCCCTCATTCTTCACGGATCCCCTTTCCGTCCGTCTTGCGACCTCCCGCCCTTTCGCGATCATGCCAGGAAAAAAAAGAATAGCGTTTGTTTTCCGCAAGCACAAGTGGTGTTTATAAGCGTGACGTGGTGCCGTTAAATGTGCGAAGATAAAACAGCATGACGTTTATGGAAATAATCCTGGTTTGTAAAACAGGCCTGGGCCATTTTTTCTCGGATTGAATGCTAAAAACGTTATGACAGACCGGCTTGAACACCAAAATGGAATTTTAAGTTTTTTTTACTGAATGAGACACCCGGAATGTACATGAAAATCAAATCAATTAAAGCTGCTCACACGGTCAATAAGGTGACCACTATCTTTGACGGATCATATTTATCCATGACAGCATTTTTGTTGTAAATTGTGAGGTGTGTCTGTTAAAATCATGGTTGTTTTGACGAATGATGACAAATGTGAACAAGAGCATGTATTGTATTTGTGTGATGATGTAAATGAGGTGTGGTTTTGTTCTATATTAAGTATGTGTCCATGAAAGGGCAATTTACGACTTTTCTTAATTTGATTACAGGATATGGTACGATTTTATTGTAATAATTTTATTGCCTGATTTTTCTATCCCTTTAATTTAGGTAGCCAGGGACTACAGATGGAAATTAGCTATTTAGCTATAATCTGGTACAGAACATCTCTGTCTTTGAGCTTAATGTTTCTGTGCATTGTCCCTTTAAATAAAGACTAAACTAATTCAGGATTTGAAATATTAACTATGAACGATAAAACACTGAATATTGACAACATATGAATGGCACCCACCCTGTCTGTCGACATATTTTACAATCAAGCGAAATGCAACAAAAATGAAACAAACCGCAAAATGTAAACGCGAAGGGTTAAAAAATAGAACCGCCTACAATCTGATAGATCTGATGCAACCTGCCGATCCCAGGGCGGACACTCTAACCAAGAATGTATCGGGATGGATGCAGAAAGAAGAAAGACCGCCGGGAGAGTTTTTACGGAGGAAGTAGTGTGGTGGCTATTTATTGCTAACACGTAAAATTTTTGATAGCTAACAATAGCATTAGCATTATCATTTGAACACGGAAATTCATTCACTAGTTTAGCAGGAACAGAGCCAAGGTAGCATCGGTCTGAAATTCCCCGTCTTTGAGCTCACGCCAAGGAGTGAAAGTCGGGCCAATGTTGATCCTTGACTGTCTTTTTATCCGGATAGCTTACCTTTTTCTTTTTTTGGCCTCCTCCTACAAAACTTTTCGTTTCTTTGGTTGTTTTGCAGCTTCTGCCGTGATAGCAGTAATCGCACGTAGGTGTTCTTCTTCTTCTTGTTTTCTGGCGGCAGGTGGCCTTGTGATAACTGACTACTGATATGAAGAGAAATCTTTTTTGGGGGTTAAAAGGGTATTATTTTAACTCAATTTAAAAGTTAAAGTACCACTGATAGTCTCACACACACACTGGGTGTGGTGAAATTACCATCTGCGATTGACCCATCCCTTTGTTCCACCCGCAAGTCGGGAGGTAATAGGTCTCATTTTTACAGTCTTTGGTAGGACTCAATTGGGGTTTGAACTTAAGACCTATCTGGGTTTTCAAAACTATGAGCCATTTTTGGGTTGTTTTTCAATGAGTAACGCATTTTGGAGTAAAAGGCTTTTTTTTAATTAAAAAGGTACTTTTTTCTAGAAGGGAATTTCATCAAGGATTATTCTCACTAAAATTATATATAATAACATTTCTTATCTACATGAAAATATTTGAGCATAGACCATAGACGGCCATTCTTGTAAAAAATAAAAATGTCACTCATATCTAGCTTTTGAGAATGTTTTAATGGAATAAACATAATTTTAATCAATAGTTGTGAATGAGTAGGTCAAACCAGCAGTAAAAGGTATCATTTTTGATAAACTATTGGATCAAGAAGCACTAAATTGCACAAAATTGCACAACCCAATAGTTGGGTTTGGAATAACCCAACATTGTCGTGAGCATAACTCAGCTTTTGTGTTAAAAATTCAACCCAATAGTTGGGTTACGAATCAATCATCATTCCGTTAGAATAACTCAACTTTTGAGGTAAACAATTCAACCCAATAGTTGGGTTACGAATCAACCATCATTCCGTTAGAATAACTCAACTTTTGAGTTAAATAATTCAACCCAATAGTTGGGTTACGAATCAACCATCATTCCGTTAGAATAACTCAACTTTTGAGTTAAATAATTCAACCCAATAGTTGGGTTACGAATCAACCATCATTGCGTTAGAATAACTCAACTTTTGAGTTAAAAAATTCAACCCAATAGTTGGGTTATGAATCAACCATCATTCTGTTAGAATAACTCAACTTTTGAGTTAAATAATTCAACCCAATAGTTGGGTTACGAATCAATCATCATTCCGTTAGAATAACTCAACTTTGGAGTTAAATAATTCAACCCAATAGTTGGGTTACGAATCAACCATCATCGCTTTAGAATAACTCAACTTTTGAGTTAAATAATTCAACCCAATAGTTGGGTTACGAATCAACCATCATTCCGTTAGAATAACTCAACTTTTGAGTTAAATAATTCAACCCAATAGTTGGGTTACGAATCAACCATCATTGCCTTAGAATAACTCAACTTTTGAGTTAAATAATTCAACCCAATAGTTGGGTTACGAATCAACCATCATTGCCTTAGAATAACTCAACTTTTGAGTTAAATAATTCAACCCAATAGTTGGGTTACGAATCAATCATCATTTCGTTAGAATAACTCAACTTTTGAGGTAAATAATTCAACCCAATAGTTGGGTTACGAATCAACCATCATTGCGTTTGAATAACTCAAATTTTGAGTTAAATAATTCGACCCAATAGTTGGGTTACGAATCAACCATCATTGCGTTAGAATAACTCAACTTTTGAGTTAAATAATTCAACCCAATAGTTGGGTTACGAATCAATCATCATTTCGTTAGAATAACTCAACTTTTGAGGTAAATAATTCAACCCAATAGTTGGGTTACGAATCAACCATCATTGCGTTAGAATAACTCAGCTTTTGAGTTAAATAATTCAACCCAATAGTTGGGTTACGAATCAACCATCATTGCGTTAGAATAACTCAACTTTTGAGTTAAATAATTCAACCCAATAGTTGGGTTACGAATCAACCATCATTCCGTTAGAATAACTCAACTTTTGAGTTAAATAATTCAACCCAATAGTTGGGTTACGAATCAACCATCATTCCGTTAGAATAACTCAACTTTTGAGTTAAATAATTCAACCCAATAGTTGGGTTACGAATCAATCATCATTTCGTTAGAATAACTCAACTTTTGAGGTAAATAATTCAACCCAATAGTTGGGTTACGAATCAACCATCATTCCGTTAGAATAACTCAACTTTTGAGTTAAATATTTCAACCCAATAGTTGGGTTACGAATCAATCATCATTTCGTTAGAATAACTCAACTTTTGAGGTAAATAATTCAACCCAATAGTTGGGTTACGAATCAACCATCATTGCGTTAGAATAACTCAACTTTTGAGTTAAATAATTCAACCCAATAGTTGGGTTACGAATCAATCATCATTTCGTTAGAATAACTCAACTTTTGAGGTAAATAATTCAACCCAATAGTTGGGTTACGAATCAACCATCATTGCGTTAGAATAACTCAACTTTTGAGTTAAATAATTCAACACAATAGTTGGGTTACGAATCAACCATCATTCCGTTAGAATAACTCAACTTTTGAGTTAAATAATTCAACCCGATAGTTGGGTTACGAATCAACCATCATTCCGTTAGAATAACTCAACTTTTGAGTTAAATAATTCAACCCAATAGTTGGGTTACGAATCAACCATCATTCCGTTAGAATAACTCAACTTTTGAGTTAAATAATTCAACCCAATAGTTGGGTTACGAATCAACCATCGTTGCGTTAGAATAACTCAACTTTTGAGTTTAATAATTCAACCCAATAGTTGGGTTACGAATCAACCATCATTGCCTTAGAATAACTCAACTTTTGAGGTAAATAATTCAACCCAATAGTTGGGTTACGAATCAACCATCGTTGCGTTAGAATAACTCAACTTTTGAGTTAAATAATTCAACCCAATAGTTGGGTTACAAATCAACCATCATTGCGTTAGAATAACTCAACTTTTGAGTTAAATAATTCAACCCAATAGTTGGGTTACGAATCAATCATCATTCCGTTAGAATAACTCAACTTTTGAGGTAAATAATTCAACCCAATTGTTGGGTTACGAATCAACCATCATTGCATTAGAATAACTCAACTTTTGAGTTAAATAATTCAACCCAATAGTTGGGTTACAAATCAACCATCATTGCCTTAGAATAACTCAACTTTCGAGTTAAATAATTCAACCCAATAGTTGGGTTACAAATCAACCATCATTGCCTTAGAATAACTCAACTTTTGAGTTAAATAATTCGACCCAATAGTTGGGTTACGAATCAACCATCATTCCGTTAGAATAACTCTACTTTTGAGTTAAATAATTCAACCCAATAGTTGGGTTACGAATCAACCATCATTCCGTTAGAATAACTCAACTTTTGAGTTAAATAATTCAACCCAATAGTTGGGTTACGAATCAACCATCATTGCGTTAGAATAACTCAACTTTTGAGTTAAATAATTCAACCCAATAGTTGGGTTACGAATCAACCATCATTCCGTTAGAATAACTCAACTTTTGAGTTAAATAATTCAACCCAATAGTTGGGTTACGAATCAACCATCATTCCGTTAGAATAACTCAACTTTTGAGTTAAATAATTCAACCCAATAGTTGGGTTACGAATCAACCATCATTCCGTTAGAATAACTCAACTTTTGAGTTAAATAATTTAACCCAATGGTTGGGTTACGAATCAATTATCATTCCGTTAGAATAACTCAACTTTTGAATTAAATAATTCAACCCATCATTCCGTTAGAATACCTCAACTTTCGAGTTAAATAATTCAACCCAATAGTTGGGTTACGACTCAACCATCATTGCGTTAGAATAACTAAACTTTTGAGTTAAATAATTCAACCCAATAAATGGGTTACGAATCAACCATCATTGCGTTAGAATAACTCAACTTTTGAGTTAAATAATTCAACCCAATAGTTGGGTTACGAATCAACCATCATTCCGTTAGAATAACTCAACTTTTGAGTTTAATAATTCAACCCAATAGTTGGGTTACGAATCAACCATCATTGCCTTAGAATAACTCAACTTTTGAGGTAAATAATTCAACCCAATAGTTGGGTTACGAATCAACCATCGTTGCGTTAGAATAACTCAACTTTTGAGTTAAATAATTCAACCCAATAGTTGGGTTACAAATCAACCATCATTGCGTTAGAATAACTCAACTTTTGAGTTAAATAATTCAACCCAATAGTTGGGTTACGAATCAATCATCATTCCGTTAGAATAACTCAACTTTTGAGGTAAATAATTCAACCCAATTGTTGGGTTACGAATCAACCATCGTTGCGTTAGAATAACTCAACTTTTGAGTTAAATAATTCAACCCAATAGTTGGGTTACAAATCAACCATCATTCCGTTAGAATAACTCAACTTTCGAGTTAAATAATTCAACCCAATAGTTGGGTTACGAATCAACCATCATTCCGTTAGAATAACTCTACTTTTGAGTTAAATAATTCAACCCAATAGTTGGGTTACGAATCAACCATCATTCCGTTAGAATAACTCTACTTTTGAGTTAAATAATTCAACCCAATAGTTGGGTTACGAATCAACCATCATTCCGTTAGAATAACTCAACTTTCGAGTTAAATAATTCAACCCAATAGTTGGGTTACGAATCAACCATCATTCCGTTAGAATAACTCTACTTTTGAGTTAAATAATTCAACCCAATAGTTGGGTTACGAATCAACCATCATTGCGTTAGAATAACTCAACTTTTGAGTTAAATAATTCAACCCAATAGTTGGGTTACGAATCAACCATCGTTGCGTTAGAATACCTCAACTTTCGAGTTAAATAATTCAACCCAATAGTTGGGTTAGGAATCAACCATCATTGCGTTAGAATAACTCAGCTTTTGAGTTAAATAATTCAACCCAATAGTTGGGTTACGAATCAATTATCATTCCGTTTGAATAACTCTACTTTTGAGTTAAATAATTCAACCCAATAGTTGGGTTACGAATCAACCATCATTCCGTTAGAATAACTCAACTTTCGAGTTAAATAATTCAACTCAATAGTTGGGTTACGAATCAACCATCATTCCGTTAGAATAACTCAACTTTTGAGTTAAATAATTCAACCCAATAGTTGGGTTACGAATCAACCATCATTGCGTTAGTATAACTCAACTTTTGAGTTAAATAATTCAACCCAATAGTTGGGTTACGAATCAACCATCATTGCGTTAGAATAACTCAACTTTTGAGTTAAATAATTCAACCCAATAGTTGGGTTGCGACTCAACCATCATTGCGTTAGAATAACTCAACTTTTGAGTTAAATAATTTAACCCAATAGTTGGGTTACGAATCAACCATCATTCCGTTAGAATAACTCAACTTTTGAGTTAAATAATTCAACCCAATAGTTGGGTTACGAATCAATCATCATTCCGTTAGAATAACTCAACTTTTGAGTTAAATAATTCAACCCAATAGTTGGGTTACGAATCAATCATCATTCCGTTAGAATAACTCAACTTTTGAGTTAAATAATTCAACCCAATAGTTGGGTTACGAATCAATCATCATTCCGTTAGAATAACTCAACTTTTGAGTTAAATAATTCAACCCAATAGTTGGGTTACAAATCAACCATCATTCTGTTAGAATAACTCAACTTTTGAGTTAAATAATTCAACCCAATTGTTGGGTTACGAATCAACCATCATTGCGTTAGAATAACTCAGCTTTTGAGTTAAATAATTCAACCCAATAGTTGGGTTACGAATCAACCATCATTCCGTTAGAATAACTCAACTTTCGAGTTAAATAATTCAACCCAATAGTTGGGTTACGAATCAACCATCATTGCGTTAGAATAACTCAACTTTTGAGTTAAATAATTCAACCCAATAGTTGGGTTACGAATCAACCATCGTTGCGTTAGAATACCTCAACTTTCGAGTTAAAGAATTCAACCCAATAGTTGGGTTAGGAATCAACCATCATTGCGTTAGAATAACTCAGCTTTTGAGTTAAATAATTCAACCCAATAGTTGGGTTACGAATCAATCATCATTCCGTTAGAATAACTCAACTTTTGAGTTAAATAATTCAACCCAATAGTTGGGTTACGAATCAACCATCATTGCGTTAGAATAACTCAACTTTTGAGTTAAATAATTCAACCCAATAGTTGGGTTACGAATCAACCATCATTGCGTTAGAATAACTCAACTTTTGAGTTAAATAATTCAACCCAATAGTTGGGTTACGAATCAACCATCATTCCGTTAGAATAACTCAACTTTTGAGTTAAATAATTTAACCCAATAGTTGGGTTACGAATCAACCATCATTCCGTTAGAATAACTCAACTTTTGAGTTAAATAATTCAACCCAATAGTTGGGTTACGAATCAATCATCATTCCGTTAGAATAACTCAACTTTTGAGTTAAATAATTTAACCCAATAGTTGGGTTACGAATCAACCATCATTGCCTTAGAATAACTCAACTTTTGAGTTAAATAATTCAACCCAATAGTTGGGTTACGAATCAACCATCATTGCCTTAGAATAACTCAACTTTTGAGTTAAATAATTCAACCCAATAGTTGGGTTACGAATCAACCATCATTGCGTTTGAATAACTCAAATTTTGAGTTAAATAATTCGACCCAATAGTTGGGTTACGAATCAACCATCATTGCGTTAGAATAACTCAACTTTTGAGTTAAATAATTCAACCCAATAGTTGGGTTGCGACTCAACCATCATTGCGTTAGAATAACTCAACTTTTGAGTTAAATAATTTAACCCAATAGTTGGGTTACGAATCAACCATCATTCCGTTAGAATAACTCAACTTTTGAGTTAAATAATTCAACCCAATAGTTGGGTTACGAATCAATCATCATTCCGTTAGAATAACTCAACTTTTGAGTTAAATAATTTAACCCAATAGTTGGGTTACGAATCAACCATCATTGCGTTAGAATAACTCAACTTTTGAGTTAAATAATTCAACCCAATAGTTGGGTTACGAATCAACCATCATTGCGTTAGAATAACTCAGCTTTTGAGTTAAATAATTCAACCCAATAGTTGGGTTACGAATCAACCATCATTGCGTTAGAATAACTCAACTTTCGAGTTAAATAATTCAACCCAATAGTTGGGTTACGAATCAACCATCATTGCGTTAGAATAACTCAACTTTTGAGTTAAATAATTCAACCCAATAGTTGGGTTACGAATCAACCATCATTCCGTTAGAATAACTCAACTTTTGAGTTAAATAATTCAACCCAATAGTTGGGTTACGAATCAACCATCATTCCGTTAGAATAACTCAACTTTTGAGTTAAATAATTCAACCCAATAGTTGGGTTACGAATCAACCATCGTTGCGTTAGAATAACTCAACTTTTGAGTTTAATAATTCAACCCAATAGTTGGGTTAGGAATCAACCATCATTGCGTTAGAATAACTCAGCTTTTGAGTTAAATAATTCAACCCAATAGTTGGGTTACGAATCAATTATCATTCCGTTTGAATAACTCTACTTTTGAGTTAAATAATTCAACCCAATAGTTGGGTTACGAATCAACCATCATTCCGTTAGAATAACTCAACTTTCGAGTTAAATAATTCAACCCAATAGTTGGGTTACGAATCAACCATCATTCCGTTAGAATAACTCAACTTTTGAGTTAAATAATTCAACCCAATAGTTGGGTTACGAATCAACCATCATTGCGTTAGTATAACTCAACTTTTGAGTTAAATAATTCAACCCAATAGTTGGGTTACGAATCAACCATCATTGCGTTAGAATAACTCAACTTTTGAGTTAAATAATTCAACCCAATAGTTGGGTTGCGACTCAACCATCATTGCGTTAGAATAACTCAACTTTTGAGTTAAATAATTCAACCCAATAGTTGGGTTAGGAATCAACCATCATTGCGTTAGAATAACTCAGCTTTTGAGTTAAATAATTCAACCCAATAGTTGGGTTACGAATCAACCATCATTCCGTTAGAATAACTCAACTTTCGAGTTAAATAATTCAACCCAATAGTTGGGTTACGAATCAACCATCATTCCGTTAGAATAACTCAACTTTTGAGTTAAATAATTCAACCCAATAGTTGGGTTACGAATCAACCATCATTGCGTTAGTATAACTCAACTTTTGAGTTAAATAATTCAACCCAATAGTTGGGTTACGAATCAACCATCATTGCGTTAGAATAACTCAACTTTTGAGTTAAATAATTCAACCCAATAGTTGGGTTGCGACTCAACCATCATTGCGTTAGAATAACTCAACTTTTGAGTTAAATAATTTAACCCAATAGTTGGGTTACGAATCAACCATCATTCCGTTAGAATAACTCAACTTTTGAGTTAAATAATTCAACCCAATAGTTGGGTTACGAATCAATCATCATTCCGTTAGAATAACTCAACTTTTGAGTTAAATAATTCAACCCAATAGTTGGGTTACGAATCAATCATCATTCCGTTAGAATAACTCAACTTTTGAGTTAAATAATTCAACCCAATAGTTGGGTTACGAATCAATCATCATTCCGTTAGAATAACTCAACTTTTGAGTTAAATAATTCAACCCAATAGTTGGGTTACAAATCAACCATCATTCTGTTAGAATAACTCAACTTTTGAGTTAAATAATTCAACCCAATTGTTGGGTTACGAATCAACCATCATTGCGTTAGAATAACTCAGCTTTTGAGTTAAATAATTCAACCCAATAGTTGGGTTACGAATCAACCATCATTCCGTTAGAATAACTCAACTTTCGAGTTAAATAATTCAACCCAATAGTTGGGTTACGAATCAACCATCATTGCGTTAGAATAACTCAACTTTTGAGTTAAATAATTCAACCCAATAGTTGGGTTACGAATCAACCATCGTTGCGTTAGAATACCTCAACTTTCGAGTTAAAGAATTCAACCCAATAGTTGGGTTAGGAATCAACCATCATTGCGTTAGAATAACTCAGCTTTTGAGTTAAATAATTCAACCCAATAGTTGGGTTACGAATCAATTATCATTCCGTTTGAATAACTCTACTTTTGAGTTAAATAATTCAACCCAATAGTTGGGTTACGAATCAACCATCATTCCGTTAGAATAACTCAACTTTTGAGTTAAATAATTCAACCCAATAGTTGGGTTACGAATCAACCATCATTGCGTTAGAATAACTCAACTTTTGAGTTAAATAATTCAACCCAATAGTTGGGTTACGAATCAACCATCATTGCGTTAGAATAACTCAACTTTTGAGTTAAATAATTCAACCCAATAGTTGGGTTACGAATCAACCATCATTCCGTTAGAATAACTCAACTTTTGAGTTAAATAATTTAACCCAATAGTTGGGTTACGAATCAACCATCATTCCGTTAGAATAACTCAACTTTTGAGTTAAATAATTCAACCCAATAGTTGGGTTACGAATCAATCATCATTCCGTTAGAATAACTCAACTTTTGAGTTAAATAATTTAACCCAATAGTTGGGTTACGAATCAACCATCATTGCCTTAGAATAACTCAACTTTTGAGTTAAATAATTCAACCCAATAGTTGGGTTACGAATCAACCATCATTGCCTTAGAATAACTCAACTTTTGAGTTAAATAATTCAACCCAATAGTTGGGTTACGAATCAACCATCATTGCGTTTGAATAACTCAAATTTTGAGTTAAATAATTCGACCCAATAGTTGGGTTACGAATCAACCATCATTGCGTTAGAATAACTCAACTTTTGAGTTAAATAATTCAACCCAATAGTTGGGTTGCGACTCAACCATCATTGCGTTAGAATAACTCAACTTTTGAGTTAAATAATTTAACCCAATAGTTGGGTTACGAATCAACCATCATTCCGTTAGAATAACTCAACTTTTGAGTTAAATAATTCAACCCAATAGTTGGGTTACGAATCAATCATCATTCCGTTAGAATAACTCAACTTTTGAGTTAAATAATTTAACCCAATAGTTGGGTTACGAATCAACCATCATTGCGTTAGAATAACTCAACTTTTGAGTTAAATAATTCAACCCAATAGTTGGGTTACGAATCAACCATCATTGCGTTAGAATAACTCAGCTTTTGAGTTAAATAATTCAACCTAATAGTTGGGTTACGAATCAACCATCATTCCGTTAGAATAACTCAACTTTCGAGTTAAATAATTCAACCCAATAGTTGGGTTACGAATCAACCATCATTCCGTTAGAATAACTCAACTTTTGAGTTAAATAATTCAACCCAATAGTTGGGTTACGAATCAACCATCATTGCGTTAGATTAACTTAACTTTTGAGTTAAATAATTCAACCCAATAGTTGGGTTACGAATCAACCATCATTGCGTTAGAATAACTCAACTTTTGAGTTAAATAATTCAACCCAATAGTTGGGTTACGAATCAACCATCATTCCGTTAGAATAACTCAACTTTTGAGTTAAATAATTCAACCCAATAGTTGGGTTACGAATCAACCATCGTTGCGTTAGAATAACTCAACTTTTGAGTTTAATAATTCAACCCAATAGTTGGGTTACGAATCAACCATCATTGCCTTGGAATAACTCAACTTTTGAGGTAAATAATTCAACCCAATAGTTGGGTTACGAATCAACCATCGTTGCGTTAGAATAACTCAACTTTTGAGTTAAATAATTCAACCCAATAGTTGGGTTACAAATCAACCATCATTGCGTTAGAATAACTCAACTTTTGAGTTAAATAATTCAACCCAATAGTTGGGTTACGAATCAATCATCATTCCGTTAGAATAACTCAACTTTTGAGGTAAATAATTCAACCCAATTGTTGGGTTACGAATCAACCATCGTTGCGTTAGAATAACTCAACTTTTGAGTTAAATAATTCAACCCAATAGTTGGGTTACAAATCAACCATCATTCTGTTAGAATAACTCAACTTTTGAGTTAAATAATTCAACCCAATTGTTGGGTTACGAATCAACCATCATTGCGTTAGAATAACTCAGCTTTTGAGTTAAATAATTCAACCCAATAGTTGGGTTACGAATCAACCATCATTCCGTTAGAATAACTCAACTTTCGAGTTAAATAATTCAACCCAATAGTTGGGTTACGAATCAACCATCATTCCGTTAGAATAACTCTACTTTTGAGTTAAATAATTCAACCCAATAGTTGGGTTACGAATCAACCATCATTCCGTTAGAATAACTCAACTTTCGAGTTAAATAATTCAACCCAATAGTTGGGTTACGAATCAACCATCATTCCGTTAGAATAACTCTACTTTTGAGTTAAATAATTCAACCCAATAGCTGGGTTACGAATCAACCATCATTGCGTTAGAATAACTCAACTTTTGAGTTAAATAATTCAACCCAATAGTTGGGTTACGAATCAACCATCGTTGCGTTAGAATACCTCAACTTTCGAGTTAAAGAATTCAACCCAATAGTTGGGTTACGAATCAATTATCATTCCGTTTGAATAACTCTACTTTTGAGTTAAATAATTCAACCCAATAGTTGGGTTACGAATCAACCATCATTCCGTTAGAATAACTCAACTTTCGAGTTAAATAATTCAACCCAATAGTTGGGTTACGAATCAACCATCATTCCGTTAGAATAACTCAACTTTTGAGTTAAATAATTCAACCCAATAGTTGGGTTACGAATCAACCATCATTGCGTTAGAATAACTCAACTTTTGAGTTAAATAATTCAACCCAATAGTTGGGTTACGAATCAACCATCATTGCGTTAGAATAACTCAACTTTTGAGTTAAATAATTCAACCCAATAGTTGGGTTACGAATCAACCATCATTGCGTTAGAATAACTCAACTTTTGAGTTAAATAATTCAACCCAATAGTTGGGTTGCGACTCAACCATCATTGCGTTAGAATAACTCAACTTTTGAGTTAAATAATTTAACCCAATAGTTGGGTTACGAATCAACCATCATTCCGTTAGAATAACTCAACTTTTGAGTTAAATAATTCAACCCAATAGTTGGGTTACGAATCAACCATCATTGCGTTAGAATATCTCAACTTTCGAGTTAAATAATTCAACCCAATAGTTGGGTTACGAATCAACCATCATTGCGTTAGAATAACTCAACTTTGAGTTTAATAATTCAACCCAATAGTTGGGTTACGAATCAACCATCATTCTGTTAGAATAACTCAACTTTTGAGTTAAATAATTCAACCCAATAGTTGGGTTACGACTCAACCATCATTGCGTTAGAATAACTCAACTTTTGAGTTAAATAATTTAACCCAATAGTTGGGTTACGAATCAACCATCATTGCGTTAGAATAACTCAACTTTTGAGTTAAATAATTCAACCCAATAGTTGGGTTACGAATCAACCATCATTCCGTTAGAATAACTCAACTTTTGAGTTAAATAATTCAACCCAATAGTTGGGTTACGAATCAACCATCATTCCGTTAGAATAACTCAACTTTTGAGTTTAATAATTCAACCCAATAGTTGGGTTACGAATCAACCATCATTCCGTTAGAATAACTCAACTTTTGAGTTAAATAATTCAACCCAATAGTTGGGTTACGAATCAACCATCATTGCGTTAGAATAACTCAACTTTTGAGTTTAATAATTCAACCCAATAGTTGGGTTACGAATCAACCATCATTCCGTTAGAATAACTCAACTTTTGAGTTAAATAATTCAACCCAATAGTTGGGTTACGAATCAACCATCATTGCGTTAGAATAACTCAACTTTTGAGTTAAATAATTCAACCCAAAAGTTGGGTTGGGGTTAACCCAACATTAAGTTATCATTACTCAACTTTTTGGTTAAATAATTCAACGCAAAAGTTGGTTTGAAAAAAAGTAACCCAAATACGGAAGTCCTGGGCTCAATCCTGCGTTCAGGATCGGGAAGTTTGCATGTAAGCCCCCTGACTGCGTGGGTTCCCTCCGGGTACTCTGGCTTCCTCCCACCTCAAAAGACATGCACCTGGGGATAGGTTGATTGGCAATACTAAAGATTTGTGGGAATGTTGTCCGTCTATCTGTGTCGGCCCTGCGTTGAGTTGGCGACTTGTCCAGGGTGTACCCCACCTTCCGCCCAAATGCAGCTGAGATAGGTTCCAGCAACCCCGCAACCCTGAACAGGACAAGCAGTTAGAAAAATGGATGGATGGATGGACGGATGTTGAGTTAAAATACCTTAAATACGGGGTTCGTCCTTTTCCGAACCAGCATTTGGGTTAAAATTGGGTTATTTTTTTGACCCAACATTTTTTAGTCTGTAAGCTTTAGAGTTTTGTTGTAAAAATCTTCCGCGTCTGTCCCTGACTCTCGAATTTCAGGCTCTGGAAACGCTCTGTGGAAACGCTCCCCACCCACACTGCTTGATGCCTCGTCTGAACTGTTGTGACTTGGATTACTATAGTAACTAATTAGATTACCATAGTAACTAATTAGATTACCATAGTAACTAGTATATCATGCAAAATCCCAGATTCCAACCATTGAAATAGTTTGCATAGTTCAAGACTTACGGTCATTAGAAAAGATCACTCCATCTTAATTTTCCCAGGTCTGTTCTAGGATTAACTTTGGGGGTCCTTCTGCAGAGGTGTGGGTTTTCAACTTCTGGGGTGAAACGACGGGGAATGTGGTGTTCATAGTTATTGGCATCCAAAGAAACGAGTTATGTTTGAGGGTATGTGTACGTCGCGACCATCGGTTTGTTGTTTGGAACAGAAAAAGAATTACATTTAAATCCATTTCTCCCGTTCTTTGGTTTGATAATAACAAAAAGAAAACCGATCGTTGTTACCCGTGTGTATTCATGTGTTTGTAAATCGAAAAATCGGGACTAAAACAACCAGCGGAAAGCGCTTTTCTGGATCGCGTGTGGGCATTGTGGGCCATTTGTCAACAACACCCAGAAAAGCCTCCGGCTTCGCTGGGGCCCGAGCTTGCCTAAAATGGACTGATGCAAAGTGGAAAAGTGTTCTGTGGTCTGACGAGTCCACATTTCAAATTGTTTTCGGAAACTGTGGACGTCATGTCTTCCGGACCAAAGAGGAAAAGAAACATCTGGATCGTTATAGGTGCAAAGTTCAAAAGCCAGCATGTGTGATGGTATGGAAGTGTATTAGTGCCCAAGGCATGGGTAACTTACACATCTGTGAAGACACCATTAATAGTACAAACAGGTTCTGGAGCAACATATTTTGCCATCCAAGCAACGTTATCATGGACGCCCCTGCTTTTTTCAGCAAGACAATGCAAAGCCACATGTTACAACCGCGTGGGTTCGTAGTAAAAGAGTGCGGGTACTAGACTGGCCTGCCTGTAGTCCAGACCTGAAAATGTGTTAAGCTGTACATCAAGCAAGAATGGGAAAGAATTCCACTTAAAAGCTTCAAAAATTGGTCTCCTCAGTTGCCAAATTTTTACAGAGTGTTATTAAAAGGAAAGGTTATGTAACACAGTGGTGAACATGCCCTTTCCCAACTACTTTGGCACGTGTTGCAGCCATTAAATTTTAAGTTAATGATTATTTGCAAAAACAAATTAATTATTAAAGCTGCAATCAGCGATGGACGGGACAGACTTTTGCTGGCGTTTCCTGCCTTTACCCATTCAACATATTTTTACCTGCACTTTACCTACCTTCCCTGCATCCTGGGGTCACACTGGTGCTTCTTTCTTTCACCCATACATGCTGGTGCTTCTGCCATCACCCGGACAACATATCTTTACATGCACATTACCTACCTTCTCTGTATTGTGTGGTCACGCTGGTGCTTCTTGCTTTTAAGCGGCAATCTTGAGACGGCAGCAGCGCAGCGGTACTTTGAAGGCCCGTAAAAGCAAAACCGGAGCAGTTAGAAAACTCTTTCCGCAACTTTTAATCGGAAGGGTTCAATCTCTTTCCTGTGCGAGTTTGAAGCCGACACAACAAACGCGCTCAGAGGAGATAATGTTTGAAAAAAGGTGACGGGTTTTACAAAACTTTTGTTTGAAGGGTAATTGCCACTTTCCTGTTGATTTTTGCTGAAGGATGTCAATAAATCAAATGTAGGTCTAAGTGAGACCTACATAGAGGTTTTTGTTTCATGTCTCTAAAACATTCCTACCAGAAGTTAAAAGCAGTTTTGGCTGTGTTTTATTCCTAGGGGGCGATAGAGTGCAATTTTGAGTTTTGGGGTTTGGTTTTTTATAAGATCGCAATTTTCGCCAGTCCTGATGTGTGTGGTCCAGTTTGGTGAGTTTTGAAGCATTTTAAGGGGTCAAATTACAGCTCGAAGAGGCAAAAATGACCTATTTTAGGAAACTTTTGTTTTGAAGGGGTTTATGCCAACTTCCTGTTGATTTTTGCTGAAGTAGGTCAGAGTATGAAATCTATGTCTAGGTCAGACCTACATAGAGGTTTTTGTTTCATGTCTCTACGACATTCCTACTGGAAGTTACAAGCAGTTTTGTCTGTTTTCTTCCCAGGAGCAGTTTTGTCTGTGTTTTATTCCTAGGGGGCGCTGAAGCGCAATTTTGAGTTTTAGGGTTTGTTTTTTTATTAGATCGCAATTTTCGCCAGTCCTGATGTGTGTGTCCAGTTTGGTGAGTTTTGAAGCATTTTAAGGGGGTCAAATTACAGCTCGAAGAGGCAAAAATGACCTTTTTTAGGAAACTTTTGTTTTGAAGGGGTTTTTGCCAACTTCCTGTTGATTTTTGCTGAAGTAGGTCAGTGTATGAAATCTAGGTCTAAGTCAGACCTACATAGAGGTTTTTTGTTTCAATACCTCTACGACATTCCTACTGGAAGTTACAAGCAGTTTTGTCTGTGTTTTCTTCCCAGGAGCAGTTGTGTCTGTTTTATTCCTAGGGGGCGCTAAAGCGCAATTTTGAGTTTTGGGGTTTGGTTTTTTATTAGATCGCAATTTTCGCCAGTCCTGATGTGTGTGTCCAGTTTGGTGAGTTTTGAAGCATTTCAAGGGGGTCAAATTACAGCTCGAAGAGGCAAAAATGAACTTTTTTAGGAAACTTTTGTTTTGAAGGGGTTTTTGCCAACTTCCTGTTGATTTTTGCTGAATTAGGTCAGTGTATGAAATCTAGGTCTAGGTCAGACCTACATAAAGGTTTTTGTTTCATGTCTCTACGACATTCCTACTGGAAGTTACAAGCAGTTTTGTCTGTGTTTTCTTCCCAGGAGCAGTTTTGTCTGTTTTATTCCTAGGTGGCGCTAAAGCACAATTTTGAGTTTTAGGGTTTGTTTTTTTATTAGATCGCAAATTTCGCCAGTCCTGATGTGTGTGTCCAGTTTGGTGAGTTTTGAAGCATTTTAAGGCGGTCAAATTACAGCTCGAAGAGGCAAAAATGACCTTTTTTAGGAAACTTTTGTTTTGAAGGGGTTTTTGCTAACTTCCTGTTGATTTTTGCTGAAGTAGGTCAGTGTATGAAATCTAGGTCTAGGTCAGACCTACATAGAGGTTTTTGTTTCATGTCTCTACGACATTCCTAACAAAAGTTACAAGCAGTTTTGTCTGTGTTTTCTTCCTAGGAGCAGTTTTGTCTGTGTTTTATTCCTAGGGGGCGCTAAAGCGCAATTTTGAGTTTTGGGGTTTGTTTTTTTATTAGATCGCAATTTTCGCCAGTCCTGATGTGTGTGTCCAGTTTGGTGAGTTTTGAAGCATTTCAAGGGGGCAAATTACAGCTCGAAGAGGCAAAAATTACCTTTTTTAGGAAACTTTTGTTTTGAAGGGGTTTTTGCCAACTTCCTGTTGATTTTTGCTGAAGTAGGTCGGCATATGAAATCTAGGTCTAGGTCAGACCTACATAGAGGTTTTTGTTTCATGTCTCTACGACATTCCTAACGAAAGTTACAAGCAGTTTTGTCTGTGTTTTCTTCCCAGGAGCAGTTTTGTCTGTTTTATTCCTAGGGGGCGCTAAAGCGCAATTTTGAGTTTTGGGGTTTGTTTTTTTATTAGATCGCAATTTTCGCCAGTCCTGATGTGTGTGTCCAGTTTGGTGAGTTTTGAAGCATTTTAAGGGGGTCAAATTACAGCTCGAAGAGGCAAAAATGACCTTTTTTAGGAAACTTTTGTTTTGAAGGGGTTTTTGCCAACTTCCTGTTGATTTTTGCTGAAGTAGGTCAGTGTATGAAATCTAGGTCTAGGTCAGACCTACATAGAGGTTTTTGTTTCATGTCTCTACGACATTCCTAACGAAAGTTACAAGCAGTTTTGTCTGTGTTTTTTCCCTAGGGGGCGCTAGAGCGCAATTTTGAGTTTTGTTTTTTTGATTGGATCGCAATTTTCGCCAGTCCTGATCTGTGTGTTTTGAAGCATGTTAAGGGGGTCAAATTACAGCTCAAAGAGACGGCGGTATAATAAAAATAATAATAAAACCTTAGAAATACAATAGGATCCTCTGTCTCAAGGGACATTTGGTCCCTAAAAATAAGAATACACCTGACTTTATGTTGTTTTTGTTGTTTTTTTTGTGGCGTATGAGCAATTTTTAGGGAGCGACTACCCCGCCCCGCCGTCGCCCACCAAGGTTGGAAAAGGAATTAGTAAGAATTAGCAGAAAATATATTCCCTTTCCATGACACACAAGCAGACAACTGACTCCGAGAGGGATTGTGGTTTTTCTGTGAAGGGGAGAGCTGGAAGAAGAAGAAGAAAAAAAAAACGGTCTTTATAGCCTCTGACTGACTGACCACATGCTGGAAAAGTTGGCCGCCATGCAGAAAAGCTGGCTTCACTCAAGAGGCCCCTTTCAGAGGAAGGCTTGGAGTTGCATCACACACGGCAGGGGTCCTCAAACTGTGGCGCCGAGCGGTACGCCAAAGGACGGGTTGAGGAAATATTCAAAGGCGGTGTTACTGTTCAAACTGGGTGCAATGTGACCGTGGCAAAAATATCTTAAATATTCTGGTTGGGGAAAAAAAATGCCTCGTGTTTAATGGTCACTTAGGCCTACTACGCTACTGTATTATAATGTCGCTCACACTTGGAAAGTCAAGGGTTTTCGGGGGTTGGTACTAGGGGGGGTGGGGGGGGGGGGGGATTCTAACATCAACAGCCTCTAGGCTCAATTAACTTAGTTGATATATTTTGGGTGAGCACATTAGGACGTTGCCTCCTGGTGGAAAGTGAACTTTGAAGTACAAAACTTGAGGGAAAAATGTAATGCTTTTCTTTTTAAAGTTTTAAACTGTGTAAATATATGTTTACACATATATATAAATCCCTTAAAGAGCAGGGAAACCTGCGAAACAGGCTTGTAGGGATGAAATAGCCTCTTGTGTTTCTTCCTGACCTAACATATATATATATATATACATATATATATATATATATATATATATATACATATATATATATATATACACACATATATATATATATATACACAGATATAAATGTGTGTATATATATATATATTTATATATACATGTATATCTGTGTATATATATATATATACCAGCGCCCCCCGCCACCCCAAAGGGAATAAGCGGTAAATAATAATGGATATATATATATATATATATATACATATATATATATATATATATATATATATATATATATATATATATGTATATATATATATATGTATATATATATATGTATATATATATATTTATATATATATATGTATACGGTATATATATGTGTGTGTGTATATGTATTTATGTATATATGTGTGTACTGTATGTATATATATATATATATATGTATATATGTGTATATATATATATATATATATATGTATATATATATATATATATATATATATTTATATATATATATGTATACGGGATATATATGTGTGTGTGTATATGTATTTATGTATATATGTGTGTATTGTATGTATATATATATATATATGTATATATGTGTATATATATATATATATGTATATATATATATATATATATTTATATATATATATATGTATATATGTATATATATATATGTGTATATATATATATATATTTATATATATATATGTATACGGTATATATATATGTGTGTGTTTATGTATATATGTGTGTATTGTATGTATATATATATATGTGTGTGTGTATATATATATATATATATATATACATATACATATATAGGTGTGGGAAAAATCACAAGACTACTTGAGGGGTTCCCTCATGAAACAGTTCTGTAGAGATGAAGTAGTCTTGTGATTTTTCCCACACCTACATATTGCGCTCTACCACGGTATCGAGCACTATTCTCTGGATAATCCAATCAAGACAGATACATATATATATATGTATATATGTATGTATACGGTATATATATGTGTGTGTGTATATGTATGTATATATATATATGTGTGTATATATATATATATATATATATATATTTATGTATATATGTGTGTGTGTATATGTGTGTGTGTATATATGCATGTATATATATATATATGTCTATATATATATATGTGTGTGTATATATATATATATTTATATATATGTGTGTGTATATATATGTATATGTGTATGTATATATATGTGTATGTGTATATATGTATATAAATGTGTGTATATATCCATCCATCCATCCATTTTTTACCGCTTATTCCTTTTGGAGTCGCTGGTGCTTATCTCAGCTACAATCGGGCGGAAGGCGATGTACACCCTGGACAAGCCGCCACCTCATCGCAGGGCCGTGTATATATATATATTTGTATATATATATATGTGTATATATGTATATATATATAATACAAATATTTATATATATACTTCTATATATACGTGTATATATATACCTATATTTGTGAATACATATATGTGTGTGTATGTGTGTATTTATATGCGTGTGTGTATATATACAACATATATGTTTGTATATGTGTATATGTATATATATATATATATATATGTATGTATAATGGTTACACAAAAGGTGGATGTTGATGTGTTATGTAAGTGCAGCAGGTGGTGTGTACACGAGGGGGGGGGGGGGGGGGGGGTGTTCCGCCGAGTGCTGCTCCTGCATTGGCCGACAGAAGCACTCATGTAAGAGTGACCTATGGATGGACCTTTGTCCAGGTCCCCTCAGCACCGCCGACGTCCACTAGTGGGAATCCTTCGGCCGCAGACACATCGAGAGTCACGCTTAATTCGACCTAAAACTACACAAGATCTTGTCAAATGACTCAGTCGTACCTGTTGAAGTTTCTGAGTGTGTCCGTTTACTTATGACAACAGCAGATGTTTTAGTTATGACAAGAGCAGATGTTTTAGTCATGACAAGAGCAGATGTTTTTATTTTTACGTGGTTTTTTTCTGCCGATTGGTAATGAAATGGTCTGCTTTTGTTCATCGTTATGTGACGGAGGTGTCACTCTTTGTCACCTCTGAGTAGAAATGATCCTGTAACAGACAAGCACTCAAATGTGAATAAAGACGTGTTTTTTTTTTATGAATCGGTTGTAGGACGGGATAGTTGAATGTTAGAAATATCCGACATGCATGGTGAGATGGAGTACTTAGGACCCGCTAACTGATCCAGTGTGTCAGGAAAACGTTTACTTTGTGTGTCTGTTATTTTTACTTAAGGGGAGATGACGGCAGACTGACACCAGGTGGCATAATGTTCAATAATGGGTTGTACTTGTATAGCGCTTTTCTACCTTCAAGGTACTCAAAGCGCTTTGACACTACTTCCACATTTACCCATTCACACACACATTCACACACTGATGGAGGGAGCTGCCATGCAAGGCGCCAACCAGCACCCATCAGGAGCAAGGGTGAAGTGTCTTGCTCAGGACACAACAGACGTGACGAGGTTGGTACTAGGTGGGATTTGAACCAGGACGCTCGGGTTGCGCACAATGTATTTTATATATATATATATATATATATATTTATTTATTTATATATATACATATATATATATATATATATATATATATATATATATATATATATATATATATATGTCCATCCATCCATCCATCCATCCTTTTTCTACCACTTATTCCCTTTTGGGGTGGCAGGGGGCGCTGGCGCCTATCTCAGCTACAATCGGGCGGAAGGCGGGGTATATCCTGGACAAGTCACCACCTCATCGCAGGGCTATATATATATATACATATATATATATATATATATATATATATATATATATATATATATATATATATATTATATATATATATATATATATATATATATATATATATAAATAAACAATACTAAACTAATAAGATAACCCAAGGAAATGGAGTGTGTCAAACTCAAGTGCATAAGTGTGTTATGTTGGATTTGGTTGTCTTTTTATTTCCTAGTCAGATTTTAGAACAGCTAAAGTGTAGCCTTTTACATAGACCTTGAATTTGGAATGTGTGAATATACACACAGTAAGTATATATATATATATATTAGCAGTGTAACGGTACGTGTATTTGTATTGAACCGTTTCGGTACGGGGGTTTCGGTCCGGTTCGAACGACTTTGTAAGCTAAAGTCTTACCAAGCTGCTCTGCTTTCTGCCTCTATCCAAGCACCCAGCATTCTCCCGCCCACGCAACCATCTGATTGGTTACATACAAAGCCAATCAGCAGTGCGTATTGTTGGATTTGGTTGTCCCTGTATTTCCCTAGTCAGATTTTTGAAAAGTGTGAGTCTTTTACATAGACCTTGAATTTGGAATGTTGGAATGAAGCCATAACAATATGTTCTCTCAACTGTCCAAGGTAGGGAGGAGAAGAAGAGGGGGGCGGGTGAGAGTGAGTGAGGAGGGAGAAACTGCCATTTTAGGATTAGATCGATTTGGACCGAGCTTTGAAATGTTGTATCTAGATCGATCTCCCAAGGCGCTTTGGTAATAAAATAGAAAAATGAGCAACTTCCGTCTCTGATTGATTTAAAAACCAGCTTATGTGTCCATCAAACAATCTGGGGGCGTTGACCGAAGGAAGAACAGGTCCAGAACGCAACAGTTACTATGTGTGTAGATTAACTGAAGTGTGTTGTAGAGAGCGAAGGAACAAGGTAGTCCGAGAGGCAGGCAGATGAACATCCAGGGCAGGAGAGAAGAGGCTGGATCCGTGTTCAGGCGAGGGTCGGGAATCGAGGAAGGCAGTCCAAAAACACATGGGAAAACCAATGGCGATCTCGAAGGGGGAAGACTCTGCGGAGAGAGCAACACGGACGTCAAATCACAGAGGGGTAAACACAACAAAGGTGAGCGAACATCAGGCTTACGGTACACGGAGAGGTAACTAAGTTCCCGCGTTGATCCTTGGGTCCGCTAGACCTTTATCCAGCCCGCCCTCATCAATCCCAGGTGAGCAGATTGGCGAGTGGGTGCAGGCTTGTCGCTGCGTGGGTGTGCTGCGCTCAGCGTGGACGGGGGGGCGTGTCCGAGCGAGCAGCCAGAGGAGGAACTGTGACAAACATATGCTGAAGGAAAACGGGTTCGAATCCACACCGTGACATTGTCCACTCCAACTCCATAAAAACATGTCAATTAAAACCTGCTCGGCTGACTTCAAGCTGCACTAAGTAAGTAAAATAACCAAAGAAACAAAAAGTTACAAGACTGAAAGCGGATTACATTTAAAATTAAAGCTGCAAGCAGCGTTGGCCGGGCCCGCCTTTGGCTGCTGCCCCCGCGACCCAAGCCCTGGTCTAACTCAGACCTACATAGAGGTTTTTGTTTCATGTCTTTACGACATTCCTAACAGAAGTTACAAACATTTTAGTCTGGGTTTTTTCCTAGAAGGCGCTAGAGTGCAATTTTGACTTTTGGGGTTTGGTTTTTTATTAGATGGCAATTTTCGCCAGTCCTGATGTGTGTGTAAAATTTGGTGACGTTTGAAGCATGTTAAGGGGGTGAAATTACAGATCAGCGTTTCTGGATGTTGTTGATAAATGCCTTTCGCTCTGCATAGTAGAGCTTTACCTTGCACTTTGAAGCATTTTAAGGGGGTCAAATTACAGCTAAAAGAGGCAAAAATTACATTTTTTAGGAAAATTTGCGTAGGGGTTCTTTGAAGGCGCGTAAAATCCAAACCAGAGCAGTCATCAAAACTCTCTCGATATTTTTAATCAGAAGGGTTCAAACTCTCTCCTGTGCGAGTTTGAAGCCAAAACGACAAACCCGCTCAGAGGAGATAATGTTTGAAAAAAGGTGACAGGTTTTTACCAAACTTTTATATTGAAGGGGTAATTTTTAACTTCTTCTTGATTTTTGCTGAATGATGTCAATTATTAAAATATAGGTCTAAGTGAGACCTACATAGAGGTTTTTTTTTCATGTCTTTACGACATTCCTAACAGAAGTTACAAGCATTTTTGTCTGGGTTTTTTCCTAGAAGGCGCTAGAGTGCAATTTTGACTTTTGGGGTTTGGTTTTTCATTAGATGGGCAATTTTCGCCAGTCCTGATGTGTGTGTAAAATTTGGTGAGTTTTGAAGCATGTTAAAGGGGTGAAATTACAGATCAGCGTTTCTGGATGTTGTTGATAAATGCCTTTCGCTCTGCATAGTAGAGCTTTACCTTGCACTTTGAAGCATTTTAAGGGGGTCAAATTACAGCTAAAAGAGGCAAAAATTAAATTTTTTAGGAAAATTTGCGTAGGGGTTCTTTGAAGGCGCGTAAAATCCAAACCAGAGCAGTCATCAAAACTCTCTCGATATTTTTAATCAGAAGGGTTCAAACTCTCTCCTGTGCGAGTTTGAAGCCAAAACGACAAACCCGCTCAGAGGAGATAATGTTTGAAAAAAGGTGACAGGTTTTTACCAAACTTTTATATTGAAGGGGTAATTTTTAACTTCCTGTTGATTTTTGCTGAAGGATGTCAATTATTAAAATATAGGTCTAAGTGAGACCTACATAGAGGTTTTTTTTTTCATGTCTTTACGACATTCCTAACAGAAGTTACAAGCATTTTTGTCTGGGTTTTTTCCTAGAAGGCGCTAGAGTGCAATTTTGACTTTTGGGGTTTGGTTTTTCATTAGATGGGCAATTTTCGCCAGTCCTGATGTGTGTGTAAAATTTGGTGAGTTTTGAAGCATGTTAAAGGGGTGAAATTACAGATCAGCGTTTCTGGATGTTGTTGATAAATGCCTTTCGCTCTGCATAGTAGAGCTTTACCTTGCACTTTGAAGCATTTTAAGGGGGTCAAATTACAGCTAAAAGAGGCAAAAATTAAATTTTTTAGGAAAATTTGCGTAGGGGTTCTTTGAAGGCGCGTAAAATCCAAACCAGAGCAGTCATCAAAACTCTCTCGATATTTTTAATCAGAAGGGTTCAAACTCTCTCCTGTGCGAGTTTGAAGCCAAAACGACAAACCCGCTCAGAGGAGATAATGTTTGAAAAAAGGTGACAGGTTTTTACCAAACTTTTATATTGAAGGGGTAATTTTTAACTTCCTGTTGATTTTTGCTGAAGGATGTCAATTATTAAAATATAGGTCTAAGTGAGACCTACATAGAGGTTTTTGTTTCATGTCGGTCCGACATTTCTACTGGAAGTTACAAGCATTTTTGTCTGTTTTCTCTTCCTAGGAGCAGTTTTTTCTGTGTTTTATTAAAATATTGCGTTAGAGCGCATTTTTGAGTTTTGGGGTTTGGTTTTTTCATTAGATCGCAATTTTGACCAGTCCTGATGTGTGTGCCAAGTTTGGTGAGTTTTGAAGCATTTTAAGGGGGTCAAATTACAGCTCAAATAGGCAAATATAGAATTTTTTGCGAAAATTTAGCTTTGAATGGGTTTTTTCAAAATCTTTGTTGATTTTTGCCCTAGAAGCTAAAATTATGAAATCTAGGTCTAAATCAGCACTACATAGAGGTTTTTGTTTCATGTCTCTACGACATTCCTAACGGAAGTTACATGCAGTCTGTTTTTTGTTTCTTCCTAGGGGGCGCTAACGCGCAATTTTAATTTTTTGGGATTAGGTTGCGAATAAGTTGGGAAGGTTTGCTACACTGACATGTGTGTCAAATTTGGTGAGTTTTGAAGCATGTTAAGGGGGTCAAATTAGGGTGCGAAGGTGGGGAATAATAATAATAAAGAATAATACTAATAATAATAAAATGTTACAGTTTCAATAGGGTCCTTTGGCCCATTGCAAAAGGACTCCAAAGGAGTCCTTTTGCAATGGGCCTGGCGGACCATAATAATATATACAGTATGTAGATGTATACCTCTTTAGAGTTGTGTAACCAATCAGAAATATATATCAGCTAAAATGCGCCAAACATGGACGATTGTTTTGTAATGGATGGGTATGATTTTAATTAGTTTTATGGTGCATGGACTTTTTTTCTAATGTCCACAAGGTTCAGTGAGCAGGTTATGTTATGTGTGACCATGTTTGTTAACTTTTTGTGTTGGTTGGAATATTTTTTTTATTTTTTATTTATTTTTTTGCACCATGACTAGGGAAGGTTGTTTGCATTGGGTCATGGAAGTAAATACTCCACTCTGAGTATGATTGAAGGTCATTGACCTGTACTACCCACGTTCTCCATTAGATGGTGATTGACTGATTCAACTTGCGATTATGCAGTGGAAAAGAGATGTAGAGTAATGTACTGTTGCTGTTTTGTTTTGTTTTGTTGTGCTATATTTTAAATGGAGGAAAGTTTGATTGACTGACAGCATAAACATTGTCAGACGAGCTAACGGAAGGTCGTTTTGATATCTCGCGGGCCAAATTCAAGACGTTGGACCCGACGTGGATGTAACGTCGTCAAAAAGTTGGTTATTTTAACGTTTTTTTGTTGTAGCATATTGGTTAGAAAATGACAAAAATTCAATGGTCAAATCAACGTCAGAACCCGACATTAATGTAGCGTCGTCAAAAAGTTTGTTGTTTTAAAGTTGTATTTGTGTTGAAGAAAATTTGTTGGGAAATGACCAATATTCAATAGTCAAATCAACGTCAGAACCCGACATTGATTAAACGTTGTCAAAAAGCATGTTGTTTCAACTTTGTATTTGTGTTGTAGAATATTGGTTGGGAAATGACCAAATTTCAATGTTAAATCAACATCAGAACCTGACATTGATTAAACTTCAAAAAGTATGTTGTTTTAACGTTATTTCTGGGTTGTCCAATATTGGTTGGGAAATGAATTGAATGATTAAATCATCGTCAGAACCCAACATTGATTAAACGTCAAAAAGCATGTTGCTTCAACGTTGTATTTGTGTTGTAGAATATTGGTTGGAAAATGACCGAAATTCAATGTTAAATCAACGTCAGAACCCAACATTGATGTAAAGTTATCAAAAACAAGTTGTATCAACGTTGTATTTGTGTTGTAGAATGTTGGTTGGAAAATGGCCAATATCCAATGGTCAAATCAACGTCAGAACCCGACATTGATTAAACTTCAAAAAGTATGTTGTTTCAACGTTATTTCTGTGTTGTCAAATATTGGTTGGAAAATGACCAAAATTTAATGATTAAATCACCGTCAGAACCCAACATTGATTAAACGTCAAAAAGCATGTTGTTTCAATGTTGTGTCTGTGTTGTAAAATATTGGTTGGGAAATGACCAAAATTCAACGGTCAAATCATCGTCAGAACCCAACATTGATTAAACGTCATCAAAAAGTTTTTTGTTTTAACGTTGTTTTTGTGTTGTAGAATATTGGTTGGAAAATGACCAAAATTCAATGGTCAAATCAACGTCAGAACCCGACATTGATTAAACGTCGTCAAAAAGGATGTTGTTTCAACGTTGTATTTGTGTTGTTGAATATTGGTTGAAAAATGACAAAAATTCAATGATTCAAATAAACGTCAGAACCCAACATTGATGTAACGTCGTCAAAAAGCATGTTGTTTCAACATTATATTTGTGTTGTAGAATATTGGTTGGGAAATTACCAATATTCAATGTTAGATCAATGTCAGAAACCAATATTGATGTAACCTCATCAAACACTTTGTTGTTTCAACATAGTTTTTGTGTTGTAGAATATTGGTTGGAAAATGACCAAAATTCAATGGTCAAATCCACGTCAGAACCCGACATTGATGTAACGTCTTCAAAAAGCATGTTGCTTCAACATTTTATTTGTGTTGTAGAATATTGGTTGGGAAATGACCAAATTTCAATGTTAAATCAACATCAGAACTCGACATTGATGTAACGTCCTCAAAAAGCATGTTGTTTCAACGTTGTATTTGTGTTGAAGAATGTTGATTCGGAAATTATCAAAATTCAATGGTCAAATGAACGTCAGAACCTGACATTGATTAAACGTCAAAAAGTATGTTGTTTCAACGTTATTTCTGTGTTGTCCAATATTGGTTGGAAAATGACCAAACTTTAATGATTAAATCATCGTCAGAACCCAACATTGATTAAACGTCAAAAAGGATGTTATTTCAACGTTGTATTTGTGTTGTAGCATATTGGTCAGAAAATGGCCAAAATTCAATGGTCAAATCAACGTCGGAACCCAACATTGATGTAACGTCATCAAAAATCATGTTGTTTCAACATTATATTTGTGTTGTAGAATATTGGTTGGGAAATTACCAATATTCAATGTTAGATCAATGTCAGAAACCAATATTGATGTAACCTCATCAAACACTTTGTTGTTTCAACATTGTTTTTGTGCTGTAGAATATTGGTTGGAAAATGACCAAAATTCAATGGTCAAATCCACGTCAGAACCCAACATTGATGTAACATCTTCAAAAAGCATTTTGTTTTAATCATTGTATTTGTGTTGTAGAATATTGGTTGGAAAATTACCAAAATTCAATGGTCAAATCCACGTCAGAACCCGACATTGATCTAACGTCCTCAAAAAGCATGTTGTTTCAACTTTGTATTTGTGTTGTAGAAAATTGGTTAAGAAATGACCAAATTTCAATGTTAAATCAACATCAGAACTCGACATTGATGTAAAAAGCATGTTGTTTTAAAGTTGTATTTGTGTTGTAGAATATTGGTTGGAAAATGACCAGAATATTGGTTGGAAAATGACCAAAATTCAATGTTAAATCAACGTCACAACCCAACATTGATGTAACATCTTCAAAAAGCATTTTGTTTTAATCATTGTATTTGTGTTGTAGAATATTGGTTGGAAAATTACCAAAATTCAATGGTCAAATCCACGTCAGAACCCGACATTGATCTAACGTCCTCAAAAAGCATGTTGTTTCAACTTTGTATTTGTGTTGTAGAAAATTGGTTAAGAAATGACCAAATTTCAATGTTAAATCAACATCAGAACTCGACATTGATGTAAAAAGCATGTTGTTTTAAAGTTGTATTTGTGTTGTAGAATATTGGTTGGAAAATGACCAGAATATTGGTTGGAAAATGACCAAAATTCAATGTTAAATCAACGTCACAACCCAACATTGATGTAAAGTTGTCAAAAACAAGTTGTATCAACGTTGTATTTGTGTTGTAGAATATTGGTTAGAAAATGGCCAATATCCAATGGTCAAATCAACGTCAGAACCCGACATTGATTAAACTTCAAAAAGTATGTTGTTTCAATGTTATTTCTGTGTTGTCGAATATTGGTTGGAAAATGACCAAAATTGAATGATTGAATCATCGTCAAAACCCAACATTGATTAAACGTCATCAAAAAGTTTGTTGTTTCAACATTGTATTTGTGTTGTAGAATATTGGTTGGAAAATGACCACAATTCAATGGTCAAATCCACGTCAGACCCCGACATTGATGTAACGTCGTCAAAAAGCATGTTGCTTCAACGTTGTATTTGTGTTGTAGAATATTGGTTGGGAAATGACCAAATTTCAATGTTAAATCAACATCAGAACTCGACATTGATGTAACGTCATCAAAAAGCATGTTTTTTCAACATTGTATTTGTGTTGAAGAATGTTGATTGGGAAATGACCAAAATTCAACGGTCAAATCAATGTCAGAACCCAACATTGATTAAACGTCATCAAAAAGTTTGTTGTTTTAACGTTGTTTTTGTGTTGTAGCATATTGGTTAGAAAATGGCCAATATCCAATGGTCAAATCAACGTCAGAACCCGACATTGATTAAACTTCAAAAAGTTTGTTGTTTCAACGTTATTTCTGTGTTGTCAAATATTGGTTGGAAAATGACCAAAATTTAATGATTAAATCACCGTCAGAAACCAACATTGATGTAACGTCAAAAAGCATGTTGTTTCAATGTTGTTTCTGTGTTGTAGAATATTGGTTGGGAAATGACCAAAATTCAACGGTCAAATCAATGTCAGAACCCAACATTGATTAAACGTCATCAAAAAGTTTGTTGTTTTAACGTTGTTTTTGTGTTGTAGAATATTGGTCAGAAAATGTCCAAAATTCAATGGTCAAATCAACGTCAGAACCCAACATTGATGTAATGTTGTCAAAAAGCCTGTTGTTTCAACGTTGTATTTGTGTTGTAGAATATTGGTTGGGAAATGACCAAAATTCAATGTTAAATCAACATCAGAACCCGACATTGATGTAACGTCCTCAAAAAGCATGTTGTTTCAACATTGTATTTGTGTTGAAGAATGTTGATTGGGAAATGATCAAATTTCAATGGTCAAATTAACGTCAGAACCTGACATTGATTAAACTTCAAAAAGTATGTTGTTTTAACGTTATTTCTGTGTTGTCGAATATTGGTTGGAAAATGACCAAAATTTAATGATTAAATCACCGTCAGAACCCAACATTGATTAAACGTCATCAAACAGTTTGTTGTTTTAACGTTGTATTTGTGTTGTAGCATATTGGTCAGAAAATGTCCAAAATTCAATGGTCAAATCAACGTCGGAACCCGACATTGATGTAACGTCGTCAAAAAGCATGTTATTTCAACGTTATATTTGTGTTGTAGAATATTGGTTGGGAAATGACCAAAATTCAACGGTCAAATCAATGTCAGAACCCAACATTGATTAAACGTCATCAAAAAGTTTGTTGTTTTAACGTTGTATTTGTGTTGTAGAATATTGGTCAGAAAATGTCCAAAATTCAATGGTCAAATCAACGTCAGAACCCAACATTGATGTAATGTTGTCAAAAAGCATGTTGTTTCAACGTTGTATTTGTGTTGACGAATGTTGATTGGGAAATGATCAAATTTCAATGGTCAAAACAACGTCAGAACCTGACATTGATTAAACTTCAAAAAGTATGTTGTTTTAACGTTATTTCTGTGTTGTCGAATATTGGTTGGAAAATGACCAAACTTTAATGATTAAATCATCGTCAGAACCCAACATTGATTAAACGTCATCAAAAAGTTTGTTATTTCCACATTGTATTTGTGTTGTAGCATATTGGTCAGAAAATGGCCAAAATTCCATGGTCAAATCAACGTCAGAACCCGACATTGATGTAACGTCGTCAAAAAGCATGTTGTTTCAACGTTATATTTGTGTTATAGAATATTGGTTGGGAAATTACCAATATTCAATGTTAGATCAATGTCAGAACCCGATATTGATGTAACCTCATCAAAAACGTTGTTGTTTCAACATTGTTTTTGTGTTGTAGAATATTGGTTGGGAAATGACCAAATTTCAATGTTAAATCAACATCAGAACCCGACATTGATGTAACGTCCTCAAAAAGCATGTTGTTTCAACGTTGTATTTGTGTTGTAGAATATTGGTTAGAAAATGACCAAAATTCAATAGTCAAATCAACATCAGAACCCAACATTTATTAAATGTTGTCAAAAAACATGTTTTTTCAACGTTAGGCTAGAGTTGCTGAACGTCAGGCCTTAATTCAGCAAGTTCTTAACGTTGTTTTAATGTCTCGCGGGCCAAATTCAAGACTTCAGAAGACACCGTCTGGCCCGCGGGCCGTAGCTTGGACACCCCTGGTTCAAAGGGTCCATGAGAGTGTGAATAGTTGCTCATACGTGGAGTTGAAACGTAAAAAAACAAAACGTTTCCTTTCCTTTCCTTCCTTCCCCTCCAAGTGTTGGCCTCAATTACCCCCGTCCGACTCTCCAAGCCAGAGGTCACTGAGACCAGGTCTTGGCACCTGTAAGGGCCTTGTAAACAAAAAAAACTGGGCCACTGTGTTACGAGCCTCTCTGCGATCCGACCCGTAGTCTGAAGTCGGGTTTGTAACAGAGTTGACTGTTTACTATGTTCCCGTACGAGTGGTCAACCATTGACAGCCCGTGTCATCACCCCTTCCTCCCAGGTCTTTGAGTCCGTCCATGTTTGTTTGGCTTTCATGAGTGAGAGTTTAGTGTCAGAGGAAGTAGGCGGAGTTTCACGGGCCAACGTTTCGGGGTCAGTTTGGGGCAAGATGACGTCATTTAATATGCACAACTGGCCTTCACACATGATGTCATTTTTTAAAAAGGCTGGAAAAAATGGTGTTATTATTAGTTATCAGCATTGTTGCGTTTGGACCAGATGTTCCTCAGAGGGGATTTAAGTTGCTGGTCAATCCCAAGTTCTTTTGATGACACATAAGCTGATTTTAAATGATGACCCAGAACAGAATAGGTATTTTGCAATTTATTCCAAAGCTTTGGGGAGACCAACCTAAAAAACAATACATTCAATTCGTGTCGCCTAAGTTGATCTGAAAACACTACGGAAGTCTTGTCTTGTTCAATACGCCACTAGCCCCCACCCTTCAGAGCGAATACACTCAATCAATCAATCAATGTTTATTTATATAGCCCTAAATCACAAGTGCCTCAAAGGGCTGCACAAACCACAACGACATCCTCGGTAGAGCCCACATAAGGGCAAGGAAAAACTCACCCCAGTGGGACGTCGACCGTGATGACTATGAGAAACCTTGGAGAGGACCACATATGTGGGCAACCCCCCCTCATTATATGTGTGAATGCTTGGACATTAACACAATAATAATAAATATGTATTATTTTTATTTTTCTTTATGTAAAATATATGAATGCTTGGACTTTCCCACAATAATAGTTATAATATTAACAATAATAAATAGATGATTTTTGGCGTAAAATATTATATGTGTGAATGCTTGGACATTCACACAATAATAATAATAATAATAATACATAGATGATTTTGGGTGTAAAATCTTATGTGAATGCTTGTATATTCACACAATTATAATAAATATACGATTGTTTGGTGTAAAATCTTGTTATGTGAATGCTTGGATATTCGCACAATAATAATAATAATGAATAGAGGATTTTTGGGTGTAAAATTTTATATGTGTGAATGCTTGGACATTACCACAATAAAAATAATAATAATACCAATAATAAATAGATGATTTTTGGTGTAAAATATTATATGTGTGAATGCTTGGACATTCACACAATAATAATAAATATGTATTATTTTTATTTTTTTGGTGTAAAATATATGAATGCTTGGACTTTCCCACAATAATAGTTATAATATTAACAATAATAAATAGATGATTTTTGGTGTAAAATATTATATGTGTGAATGCTTGGACATTCACACAATAATAATAATAATAATAATATTAATACATAGATTATTTTGGGTGTAACATCTTATGTGAATGCTTGTATATTCACACAATTATAATAATTGTATGATTGTTTGGTGTAAAATCTTGTTATGTGAATGCTTGGATATTCACACGATAATAATAATAATGAATAAAGGATTTTTGTGCGTAAAATCTTATGTGTGAATGCTTGAACAGTCACACAATGATAACAATAATAATAACAATATTAAATAGATGATTTTTGGTGTAAAATATTATATGTGTGAATGCTTGGACATTCACACAATAATAATAATAATATATATATGTACATTTATTTATTTATGTGTAAGATTTTATTGTGTGAATGCTTGGACATTCCCACAATAATAATAATAACAATATAATAATAATAAATATATATATTTTGGGGGTGTAAAATCCTATCAAATGAATGCTTAGACATTCACGCAATAACAATAACAATAATAAACAGATGATTTTTGGTGTAAAATATTATATATGTGAATGCTTGGACATTCACACAATAATAATAATAAGAAGAAGAATAAATATGTATATGTATATATATATATATAAATATATATATATATATATATTTTATTTTTATTTTATTTTTTCGGTGTAAAATCTAATTATATGAATGCTTGGACATCCCCACAATAATAATAATAATAACAACAATAAAAAATAGATGATTTTTGGTGTAAAATATTATATGTGTGAATGCTTGGACATTCACACAATAGTAATAATAATAGTAAAACTTTTTTTTGGGGGGTGTAAAATCTTATATGAATGCTTGGACATTCACACAATAATAATAATATTAATAACAATAATAAATAGATGATTTTTGGTGAATGCTTGGACATTGACAGATATGGATAGCCCGTCCCCGGTTTGGGGCCCCCGGCTCTAAAATCCCGATCCTCATTCTTGAGTACAATTTTTGAGTCCTCTACCTCTACCCACCTCAGACTATGTCTGCTAAGGCTGACTTCGCCAACAGGGGGAGACTCCAGTCCGTTCCAAGATCCAAGTTAATGACTGACACGATGGACTATAAAGCCCGGGACCTTCCCCCCGTGGCTCCTGGTCCCGTCTACCAGGAGCAGAACCACACCATGAGAACCATTCTGATCTGGATCTTTGTCCTGGCCGCCGCTGCCGGACTCCCGGTCCTTTGCGACGGAGACCAGAAACCCGGGGCCCCGGCTGAGACCCGCTCCCGCTTCGCCGCCCTGGACGACGTGCGTCTGCTCGCCAACGGCCTCCTCCAGCTGGGCCAGAGCCTGCGGGAGTTCGTGCTCAAGACCAAGGTGCAGATCAACGAAATCTTCCAAAAACTCAACATCTTCGACCGCTCCTTCGACCAGCTGTCCGTGCTGGCCGGCGAAATCAAGGAGGAGGAGGAGGAGCTGAAGAAGACCGCCGTGGTGCTGAGGGCCAACAACGAAGAGATCAAGGGCCTGTCGGTCCGGATCAACTCCAAGGTGGACTCCATCATGCTGGAGAAGGGCCACCTGCAGAGCAAGGTGCAGGGCCTGGAGGAGAAGCTGAGTAGTTTGTCTCAAGGCGTGTTTACCGGCAACCAGGTCGAAGAGATCAACGGCCTTAGGGTGAGTCACCCCTCCAGTCGGGTTTTTACGCCACATCCTGGACCGCCTATGACCTCAACATCTACATCCCTCCATGACAAAGTTATATTCACCCCGTCTTTTGCCAGGAAGTGATTAACACCCAGGAGCAAAGCATCACCGAGCTCCTGAAGGCCGTGAGGGAGCAAAGTGACCAACTCGACTACCAGAGGACCAAGATCAAGACTCTGGAGGAAAAGGTCGGGAGGATATTTATTCATGTTTTAGGGCGTATTCGCACTGAGTAAACCACATTAGAGCCAGTTTGATTTAAAAAAAAAAAAAAAAATTAAAGCTGCAAGCAGCGTTGGTCGGGTCCAGCTTGCTAGTAAATAAATACAATAATAAATAAATACCAAACTTTTTTGGGGTACACTTTAAAAAGCGACACACGGGATGAAGTGGTGAAGTGAAATCATGGGCTAGAAATCGATATTGTTGTGATCCGATGGTCGGATCGTACCATATTGTTGCTTTGTTCCTTGTCATGTCACATTTTGTAGTTTGGACTTCCTTATTTCCTGTTTGCTCTGTCACCGTGGCTGCAAATTGATTCCACCTGCTACTCTCTGTTCCGGCCCACCTGTTTCTAATAATCACCATCCTTATATAATCCAGCCCTTTCTGTTCATTCATTCTCGGATTCTAATTTGCCCTCGTGCAACAAGTGACGACTGCTTTATGTGTATTCTCGCCAGCTTACATGCTACGCCTTTGTTTTTTCCTAGCTCTCATGCTAATGGTTTTGTTTTCCCTTTTTGTGCCTTCCTGCCAAGTTTAGTTTTCCTGTTCATATTCATATATAATTAATATTGATGATGCATAATGAATATATATTAGTTTAATTGGATATTAAGAGTATGGGAAAGTTCGACTCCTACCTTGTTTACTTCCGTGACGACCTTCTCGAAGTTTTGTACGGAGATATGTCACGAGACGTGCAAACATAATTTAATATACACAGAGGACATAAGTAAAGGATATTAATTGAGCTCAAACATAGCTACAAACAAGAAATAATGATGCAATACGTACACACAGCTAGCCTAAATAGCATGTTAGCACGCACAGTATGAAACGTTTGGTGGACAAAATGAGACAAGGGAGGAGTTGCAAAATATATTTTTCCCCATCTTTTGCTATTGTTTTTACATTTTTTAAAAAAGTTCCAGGGTTAAGAGAGGCAGGTTGCCGACCCCCGAATTAGGCATTATTGTTGTGAAGGTGGATCGTCTGATGTTGGCACGCACAGTATAAAGCGTTTGGTTGACAAAATGAGACAAGGGAGGAGTTGCAAAATATATTTTTTCCCCATCTTTTGCCATTTTTTTTAAATTTTTTTTAAAAAGCTCCAGGGTTAAGAGAGGCAGGTTGGCGACCCCCGAATTAGGCATTATTGTTGTGAAGGTGGATTGTCTGATGTTGGCACGCACAGTATAAAACATTTGGTTGACAAAATAAGATAAGGGAGGAGTTGCAAAATATATTTTTTCCCCATCTTTTGCCACTTTTTTAAAAAGCTCCAGGGTTAAGAGAGGCAGGTTGTTGCCGACCCCCGAATTAGGCATTATTGTTGTAAAGGTGGATTGTCTGATGTTGGCACGCACAGTATAAAACGTTTGGTTGACAAAATGAGACAAGGGAGGAGTTGCAAAATATATTTTTTCCCCATCTTTTGCCATTTTTTTAACATTTTTTTAAAAAGCTCCAGGGTTAAGAGCGGCAGGTTGCCGACCCCCGAATTAGGTATTATTGTTGTGAAGGTGGATTGTCTGATGTTGACACGCACAGTATAAAACGTTTGGTTGACAAAATGAGACAAGGGAGGAGTTGCAAAATATATTTTTTCCCCATCTTTTGCCACTTTTTAAAAAGCTCCAGGGTTAAGAGAGGCAGGTTGCCGACCCCCGAATTAGGCATTATTGTTGTGAAGGTGGATTGTCTGATGTTGGCACGCACAGTATAAAACATTTGGTTGACAAAATAAGACAAGGGAGGAGTTGCAAAATATATTTTTTCCCCATCTTTTGCCACTTTTTTAAAAAGCTCCAGGGTTAAGAAAGGCAGGTTGCCGACCCCCGAATTAGGCATTATTGTTGTGAAGGTGGATTGTCTGATGTTGGCACGCACAGTATAAAACGTTTGGTTGACAAAATGAGACAAGGGAGGAGTTGCAAAATATATTTTTTCCCCATCTTTTCCCATTTTTTTTTACATTTTTTTAAAAAGCTCCAGGGTTAAGAGAGGCAGGTTGCCGACCCCCGAATTAGGCATTATTGTTGTGAAGGTGGATTGTCTGATGTTGGCACGCACAGTATAAAACGTTTGGTTGACAAAATGAGACAAGGGAGGAGTTGCAAAATATATTTTTCCCCCATCTTTTGCCATTTTTTTTAACATTTTTTTAAAAAGCTCCAGGGTTAAGAGAGGCAGGTTGTTGCCGACCCCCGAATTAGGCATTATTGTTGTAAAGGTGGATTGTCTGATGTTGGCACGCACAGTATAAAACGTTTGGTTGACAAAATGAGACAAGGGAGGAGTTGCAAAATATATTTTTTCCCCATCTTTTGCCACTTTTTAAAAAAGCTCCAGGGTTAAGAGAGGCAGGTTGTTGCCGACCCCCGAATTAGGCATTATTGTTGTGAAGGTGGATTGTCTGATGTTGGCACGCACAGTATAAAACGTTTGGTTGACAAAATGAGACAAGGGAGGAGTTGCAAAATATATTTTTTCCCCATCTTTTGCCATTTTTTTAAAAAGCTCCAGGGTTAAGAGAGGCAGGTTGCGGACCCCCGAATTAGGCATTATTGTTGTGAAGGTGGATTGTCTGATGTTGGCACGCACAGTATAAAACGTTTGGTTGACAAAATGAGACAAGGGAGGAGTTGCAAAATATATTTTTCCCCCATCTTTTGCCATTTTTTTTAACATTTTTTTAAAAAGCTCCAGGGTTAAGAGAGGCAGGTTGTTGCCGACCCCCGAATTAGGCATTATTGTTGTAAAGGTGGATTGTCTGATGTTGGCACGCACAGTATAAAACGTTTGGTTGACAAAATGAGACAAGGGAGGAGTTGCAAAATATATTTTTTCCCCATCTTTTGCCACTTTTTAAAAAAGCTCCAGGGTTAAGAGAGGCAGGTTGTTGCCGACCCCCGAATTAGGCATTATTGTTGTGAAGGTGGATTGTCTGATGTTGGCACGCACAGTATAAAACGTTTGGTTGACAAAATGAGACAAGGGAGGAGTTGCAAAATATATTTTTTCCCCATCTTTTGCCATTTTTTTAAAAAGCTCCAGGGTTAAGAGAGGCAGGTTGCGGACCCCCGAATTAGGCATTATTGTTGTGAAGGTGGATTGTCTGATGTTGGCACGCACAGTATAAAACGTTTGGTTGACAAAATGAGACAAGGGAGGAGTTGCAAAATATATTTTTTCCCCATCTTTTGCCATTTTTTTAAACATTTTTTTAAAAAGCTCCAGGGTTAAGAGAGGCAGGTTGCCGACCCCCGAATTAGGCATTATTGTTGTGAAGGTGGATTGTCTGATGTTGGCACGCACAGTATAAAACGTTTGGTTGGCAAAATGAGACAAGGGAGGAGTTGCAAAATAAATTTTTTCCCCATCTTTTGCCATTTTTTTTAAACATTTTTTTTAAAAAGCTCCTGGGTTAAGAGAGGCAGGTTGTCGACCCCCGAATTAGGTATTATTGTTGTAAAGGTGGATTGTCTGATGTTGGCACGCACAGTATAAAACATTTGGTTGACAAAATGAGACAAGGGAGGAGTTGCAAAATATATTTTTTCCCCATCTTTTGCCACTTTTTTAAAAAGCTCCAGGGTTAAGAGAGGCAGGTTGCCGACCCCCGAATTAGGCATTATTGTTGTGAAGGTGGATTGTCTGATGTTGGCACGCACAGTATAAAACATTTGGTTGACAAAATAAGACAAGGGAGGAGTTGCAAAATATATTTTTTCCCCATCTTTTGCCACTTTTTTAAAAAGCTCCAGGGTTAAGAGAGGCAGGTTGCCGACCCCCGAATTAGGCATTATTGTTGTGAAGGTGGATTGTCTGATGTTGGCACGCACAGTATAAAACATTTGGTTGACAAAATAAGACAAGGGAGGAGTTGCAAAATATATTTTTTCCCCATCTTTTGCCACTTTTTTAAAAAGCTCCAGGGTTAAGAGAGGCAGGTTGCCGACCCCCGAATTAGGCATTATTGTTGTGAAGGTGGATTGTCTGATGTTGGCACGCACAGTATAAAACGTTTGGTTGACAAAATGAGACAAGGGAGGAGTTGCAAAATATATTTTTTCCCCATCTTTTGCCATTTTTTTAACATTTTTTTTAAAAAGCTCCAGGGTTAAGAGAGGCAGGTTGCCGACCCCCGAATTAGGCATTATTGTTGTAAAGGTGGATTGTTTGATGTTGGCACGCACAGTATAAAACATTTGGTTGACAAAATGAGACAAGGGAGGAGTTGCAAAATATATTTTTTCCCCATCTTTTGCCATTTTTTTTTTACATTTTTTTTAAAAAGCTCCAGGGTTAAGAGAGGCAGGTTGCCGACCCCCGAATTAGGCATTATTTTTGTAAAGGTGGATTGTCTGATGTTGGCACGCACAGAATAAAACATTTGGTTGACAAAATAAGACAAGGGAGGAGTTGCAAAATATATTTTTTCCCCATCTTTTGCCACTTTTTTAAAAAGCTCCAGGGTTAAGAGAGGCAGGTTGCCGACCCCCAAATTAGGCATTATTGTTGTGAAGGTGGATTGTCTGATGTTGGCACGCACAGTATAAAACGTTTGGTTGACAAAATGAGACAAGAGAGGAGTTGCATAATATATTTTTTTCCCCATCTTTTGCCACTTTTTTAAAAAGCTCCAGGGTTAAGAGAGGCAGGTTGCCGACCCCCGAATTAGGCATTATTGTTGTGAAGGTGGATTGTCTGATGTTGGCACGCACAGTATAAAACGTTTGGTTGACAAAATGAGACAAGAGAGGAGTTGCATAATATATTTTTTTCCCCATCTTTTGCCACTTTTTTAAAAAGCTCCAGGGTTAAGAGAGGCAGGTTGCCGACCCCCGAATTAGGCATTATTGTTGTGAAGGTGGATTGTCTGATGTTGGCACGCACAGTATAAAACGTTTGGTTGACAAAATGAGACAAGAGAGGAGTTGCATAATATATTTTTTTCCCCATCTTTTGCCACTTTTTTAAAAAGCTCCAGGGTTAAGAGAGGCAGGTTGCCGACCCCCGAATTAGGCATTATTGTTGTAAAGGTGGATTGTCTGATGTTGGCACGCACAGTATAAAACATTTGGTTGACAAAATAAGACAAGGGAGGAGTTGCCAAATATATTTTTTCCCCATCTTTTGCCACTTTTTTAAAAAGCTCCATGGTTAAGAGAGGCAGGTTGGCGACCCCCGAATTAGGCATTATTGTTGTAAAGGTGGATTGTCTGATGTTGGCACGCACAGTATAAAACATTTGGTTGACAAAATGAGACAAGGAAGGAGTTGCAACATATATTTTTTCCCCATCTTTTGCCACTTTTTTAAAAAGCTCCAGGGTTAAGAGAGGCAGGTTGCCGACCCCCGAGTTAGGCATTATTGTTGTGAAGGTGGATTGTCGGATGTTGCTGTTCTAGGTGCAGCTGTAGAGGATGTAATGGCCAGCAGGGGCGTCCATACCATCTGGTTTATGTCCCAAACATGTTATCCCCAGTTTACAGCCAGCTCTACCGCCCAGGAGACGGTTGAGAGGATGCCTGAACCCTTCATGAGCCAAGCACCGACACTTAGCCCCTACCTGGCCTCCAGCGAGACCGATGCAGTCGCAGGTAATTGCAGCTCATTTCATCCTTCCGGCGTTTAATAAGTAAAGCTTGTTGGTGAGGTTCCAAGTTCCTGCCCATTTTGTCACAGATCTACCACCGGACTGCAGTGAACTCTTCAACAGAGGTGAGAGAACCAGCGGCGTGTACGCCATCAGACCCAATGGATCCCAGCCCTTCATGGTGGTTTGTGACATGAGTGCAGGTAAACTATTTCTAATACTTAATTGCAAGTTCCTAAATAGTTACAATGTTATTAATCCGATAGGAAATCAGCAATCAATGTTCATTTATATAGCCCTAAATCACTAGTGTCTCAAAGGGCTGCACAAACCACTACGACATCCTCGGTAGGCCCACATAAGGGTAAGGAAAACTCACACCCAGTGGGACGTCGGGGACAATGACGACTATGAGAACCCCAACCCCCCCCCCCCCACCTAGAGGGCCGAAAGCAATGGATGTCGAGCGGGTCCAACATGATACTGTGAAAAGTTCAGTCCATAGTGGATCCAACACGGTCGCGAGAGTCCAGTCCAAAGCAGATCCAACGCAGCAGCGAGAGTCCCGTCCACAGCGGAGCCAGCAGGAAACCATCCCAAGCGGAGGCGGATCAGCAGCGCAGAGATGTCCCCAGCCGATACATCCTGGGTCCCGACTCCAGACGAGTGGTCTATCCTGGGTCCCGACTCTGGACAGCCAAAACTTCATCCATGGACATCGGACCGGACCCCCTCCACAAGGGAGAGTGGGAGATAGGAGAAAAAGAAAAGAAACGGCAGATCAACTGGTCCAAAAAGGGAGTCTATTTGAAGGCTAGAGTATACAGATGAGTTTTAAGATGAGACTCAAATGTTTCTACTGAGGGGGCATCTCGAACTGTTACCGGGAGGGCATTCCAGAGTACTGGAGCCCGAACGGAAAACGCTCTATAGTCCGCAGACTTTTTTTGAGCTCTAGGAATCACTAATAAGCCAGAGTCTTTTGAACGCAGATTTCTTGCCGGGACATACGGTACAATACAATCGGCAAGATAGGCTGGAGCTAGACCGTGTAGTATTTTATACGTAAGTAGTAAAACCTTAAAGTCACATCTTAAGCCAGCAGGAAACCATCCCAAGCGGAGGCGGATCAGCAGCGCAGAGATGTCCCCAGCCGATACATCCTGGGTCCCGACTCCAGACGAGTGGTCTATCCTGGGTCCCGACTCTGGACAGCCAAAACTTCATCCATGGACATCGGACCGGACCCCCTCCACAAGGGAGAGTGGGAGATAGGAGAAACAAAAAAGACACGGCAGATCAACTGGTCCAAAAAGGGAGTCTATTTGAAGGTTAGAGTATACAAATGAGTTTTAAGATGAGACTTAAATGCTTCTACTGAGGTGGCATCTCGAACTGTTACCGGGAGGGCATTCCAGAGTACTGGAGCCCGAACGGAAAACGCTCTATAGCCCGCAGACTTTTTTTGGGCTCTGGGAATCACTAATTTTCTACTGCTTATTCCCTTCGGGGAAGCGGGGGGCGCTGGAGCCTATCTCAGCTACAATCGGGCAGAAGGTGGGTTACACCCTGGACAAGTCGCCATCTCATAACAGGGACAACACAGATAGACAGACAACAGTCACATACTAGGGCCAATTTACTGTTGCCAATCAACCTATCCCCAGGTGCATGTCTTTGGAGGTGGGAGGAAGCCGGACTACCCGGAGGGAACCCACGCAGTCACGGGGAGGACATGCAAACTCCACACAGAAAGATCCCGAGCCCGGGATTGAACCCAGGACTACTCAGGACCTTCGTATTGTGAGGCAGACGCACTAGCCCCTCCGTCACCGTGCTGCCCCACAAATCATCGTACATCCCTGTAGACAAGGCTGGATTGGGTGAAATTACTCAGACAATAGAATGAAAACATTACACATAAGACAAAAGTAATGCGTTTGAAGTGGACTGATCATTTGTTTTTGGTGACCCTAAAGGGGTCCATCCACTTCTTCCACTTATCCAAGGTCAGGTCATGGGGGGAGCAGCCGGAGCAGAGAACCCCACATTTCATTCTCTTCGACCCCTTCGTCCAGCTCCTCCTAAGGGATCCCGAGGCGTTCCCAGGCCAGCTGGGAGACTTAGTCCCCCCCAAGGTGTCCTGGGTCTTTACTTCTTCGTTCGTATAGCGTCAGATGGCCAATTCAGTGTCATCTAGCCACGCCCTTGTCTATGGTCCTAAGTGGAAAAGTCCAGCCTTAGAAGGCAGGCTGCATAGGGGGTAACTGGTGAAGATTTGCTTGGCAATCTGCTCAGGCAGGCCCCACTCGCATGCCGCTTCTTCCTAGATGCCTTGTGCGCAGGCGGTTCTGCAGAGTCCATAGATGGTGTGGCAAGTCTTCTCCTATAACCCTGCCTCCAGTCGTCCTGGTGCAGCCTCAACAACCTGGAGCTGAACGCCCAGAAAACAGTGGAGATGATCATGGACTTCAGGAAAGTCACAGCCCCACAGTCCCCTGATTGACTCTCCCACCCCTGTCTACATTGTGGACTCCTTCCGTTTCTTGGACACCACCATCACCCGACCATCAGCTCCCTCATCAAGAAGGCCCAGCAGAGGATGTACCTCCTTGCGGCAGCTGAGGAAACTTAAGGTGCCGACCGAGATGCTGGTGCATTTTTACTCAGCCATCATTGAGGCCATCCTCACCTCCTCCATTACCGTGTGGTTCCCCGGCACCACACTCCAGGATAAGCATCAACTTCAGTACTTGCTGCTGAGAAGGTGATTGGCTGCAAGCTCCCATCCCTCCAGGACCTGTTCTCCTCAAGGATCAGGAGGCGTGTGGGTCGGCTGTTCTCACCCTGAACACAAACTATTCTCTCTTCTCCCCTCAAGCAGGAGACTACGGTCCATCCAGACCCACACCTCCCGCCACATGAACAGTTTTTCCCCCTCGACCATCAGGCACGTGCACAATAACAAGATCTGATAGCTCAGTTACAGCTCTTTTTATTACATATTCTGTGTTATATGTCTTTTATGTTGCACGATTGCACCAAGAAAAATTCCTAGTTTGTGAGCCCGTTCTCAAACAATGGCAATAAAACCTATTCTGATTCTGATTCCTGGGTCCTGAATGTATTGTTGGATGCAGGAGGGCCCAGGCGTCTCCCAAGACGGTTCCTGGGATGCCGCCAACCAGGCACCTCTGGACAGGTCCTCAGGGATTGACTGTAGCATCTCTTGTGCTGCCTTGTTGTAAAAATTGTGGATTCAGCCTTTCGTGGCTTCGTGGGGGACTTCCCAGTTATACTTTCGGGCTTTCCTTGCCAGCCTGGGGTGATTCCCACCAGGGGTCCTACAGGCTACCAGTTACTATCCGGAGGTCGTCGTTTATGACAGTATCAACCTTGTTTACGTGTGGACTTCTGCTCCAGACGGGGGCTCGGTGCTCAGCTACAGGTAGGACCAAATCTTGCCTGGCCTCCTATCAGTTGGAAGTGCCCTACACACCTCCCTAGGTGGCTCCTCCTGAATTACGAGCTTCTCACCCTATCTCTAAGGGAGAGCCCCACCACCCCACGGAGGAAACTAATTTTGCCCGCTTGTACCTGTGATCTTGTCCTTTCGGTCACAACCCAAAGCTCATGACCATAGGTGAGGATGGGAACGTAGATCGACCGGTAAATTGAGAGCTTTGTCTTCCGGCTCAGCTCCTTCTTCACCACAACGGATCTCACTGCAGACGTTGCTCCGTTTTGCCTGTCGAACCCACGATCCACTCTTCCCTCACTCGTGAACAAAAGTACTTCAACTCCTTAACTTGGGGCAACATCCCCTCCCCAACCCGGAGATGGCACTCCCCCTTCTTGTGGGCGAGAACCATGGACTCAAACTTAGAGGTGTTGATTCTCATCCCAGTCGGTCTCGGCTGCGAAACGATTCCAGTGAGACCTGAAGATCCTGGCCTGATGAAGCCAGCAGGAACGCATCGTCTCCAAAAATCAGAGATTTGATCCCGCAACGGATCCCCTCAAAGCTCTAACTGCGAGTAGAAATTTTGTCCATAAAAGTTGTGAACAGAATCGGTGACAAAGGGCAACCTTGGCGGAGTCCAACCCTGGCTGGAAAATCCAGACACGTCTGTTCCTGGATACTTACAGATACCATCTGCCTTGGAGACTTTGTATCTTGAAGTAATATTATGTATGTCTAGCTTGCTTAGCTGTTGTGTAGCTGCTAGCTGCTAGTAGCCTATCCTACCATGTTTACTTTTTGTAAAGGACTTGACTAAAATACAAGAAAAATTGTCGGATGTTCACTGGCTTGCCAGCTTTGCACAAGTAGGACTGCTTGTATCGGAGCTTATATCGAATGCATAAGATGCAAGCCGATACTTGTATTTTTGCTGATATCGGACCGATACCAATATCCGATAAAGACACTTCTTTTAAATAGTACTTCGATTAAACTGGAACCTTCAAAGTCGCTCGTCCTCATTGGGGTGTCATGTTGCCTATCCCAGATCTCTTTTAGCCAAAGACTGGATAGACTTCGAACTAGTCCCAAACCAATCGAAGGGCGCATAGGGACGAACAACAATTTTTACTCACACTGGTAATTCGACAGGAATGGTAGAGGAGAGTCAACACTATACATAGTCTCTCACCTTGATCGGAGAAAAATTGGTGGATTATTTTGCGGCTGTTCTTTATAAAAGATACCAGCACACGGGGTCCCGGATCATGATTTGGTATTTTCTGTTAGTTTTGGACTCCCTCAGTTCCTGTTTTTTGCACCCTTGAGTTTGTTCTGGTTACCATGGTTGCTTATTGTTTGGGACGATCACCTGTTTCCTGAGCACTAATCAGAGGCATTATTTAAGCCTGCCTTTGCCAGTCAGTCGGTCTGGCTTCATTGTTTACTTATGCTACAGTTATGTGAGTATTCCTTGTCATTTTGCCTATGCAAAGTGTTAGCCTTAGCTTCGAGTGTGATCGGCACATTTTTCCTCTGGCTTGTGTTCAGTTTGTGGTACTTGTTTGAGTTCTACAAATAAATCTACCTGCACGTCCCGTCCGGAGTGGTCCGTCTGCATCCCGGGGGAACAAACCTTGCAGCAAGCTGAGACCCCCCCGCACGTAACAACGCAGGCAAACAGAGGCGCACCACAACCGAGACAGTGTACCGGGGATAGGTTTTGGGAACACTGAATCAAAGGAAAAGTGGTGCATTATTTAAGCCTGCCTTTGCCGGTCACCCGGTCTGCTTATGCTACAGTTACGTGAGTATTCCTTGTCTTTTTGCCCACGCTAGGTATTAGCCTTAGCTTCGAGTGCGATCGGCACATTTTTCCTCTGGCTTATGTTCAGTTTGTGGTACTTGTTTGAGTTCTACAAATAAATCTACCTGCACGTCCTGTCCGGAGTGGTCCGTCTGCATCCCGGGGGAACAAACCTTGCAGCAAGCTGAGACCCCCCGCACGTAACAACGCTGGCAAACAGAGGCGTACCTCAACCGAGACAGTGTACCGGGGGTAGGTTTTGGGAACACTGAATCAAAGGAAAAGTGGTGCATTATTTAAGCCTGCCTTTGCCGGTCAGTCGGTCTGCTTATGCTACAGTTACGTGAGTATTCCTTGTCTTTTTGCCCATGCTAAGTATTAGCCTTAGCTTCGAGTGCGATCGGCACATTTTTCCTCTGGCTTGTGTTCAGTTTTTGGTACTTGTTTGAGTTCTACAAATAAATCTACCTGCACGTCCTGTCCGGAGTGGTCCGTCTGCATCCCGGGGGAACAAACCTTGCAGCAAGCTGAGACCCCCCGCACGTAACCAGTGTACCAGGGGGTAGGTTTTGGGTAACTTTTCCTTCAATCAATCAATCAATGTTTAATTATATAGCCCTAAATCACAAATGTCTCAAAGGACTGTACAAACCACTACGACTAGGACATCCTCGGAAGAACCCGCATAAGGGCAAGGAAAACTCACACCCAGTGGGACGCCAGTGACAATGATGTCTATGAGAAACCTTGGAGAGGACCTCAAATGTGGGCAACCCCCCTCGCCCTCTAAGGGACCGAAAGCAATGGATGTCGAGCGGGTCTAACATGATACCGTGAAAGTTCAATCCATAGTGGCTCCAACACAGCCGCGAGAGTCCAGTTCAAAGCGGATCCAAGACAGCAGCGAGAGTCCCGTCCACAGGAAACCATCCCAAGCGGAGTCGGATCAGCATCGTAGAGATGTCCCCAAGCGATACATCCTGGGTCTCGACTCTGGACAGCCAGTACTTCATCCATGGTCATCGGACCGGACCCCCTCCACAAGGGATAGGGGGACAGAGGAGAAAAAGAAAAGAAGCGGCAGATCAACTGGTGTAAAAAGGAGGTCTATTTAAAGACTAGAGTATGCAAATGAGTTTTAAGGTGAGACTTAAATGCTTCTGAACACAGAATCCAAGGCAAAGGGATACAACCCCCATCGCCCTCTAGGGGACCGAAAGCAATGGATGTGGAGCGGGTCTAACATGATACCGTGAAAGTTCAATCCATAGTGGCTCCAACACAGCCGCGAGAGTCCAGTTCAAAGCGGATCCAAGACAGCAGCGAGAGTCCCGTCCACAGGAAACCATCCCAAGCGGAGTCGGATCAGCATCGTAGAGATGTCCCCAAGCGATACATCCTGGGTCTCGACTCTGGACAGCCGGTACTTCATCCATGGTCATCGGACCGGACCCCCTCCACAAGGGATAGGGGGACATAGGAGAAAAAGAAAAGAAGCGGCAGATCAACTGGTCTAAAAAGGAGGTCTATTTAAAGAGTATGCAAATGAGTTTTAAGGTGAGACTTAAATGCTTCTGAACACAGAATCCAAGGCAAAGGGTCACATACTAAAACCGAGTATTGCTTTACAGTGGTTATATTCTCCCAGGTTCAAGCTACGGATTGTTTCGGATTCCAGAAGTTCCACTGGAACTTTCAAACACGTACAGTCAATGATTTGTGTTTGTTTTCCTGTAGATTACGGGACATCCGTTATCCAGCGGAGGAAGGACGGTTCTCTGAGCTTTGATCAAACCTGGGAGAAATACGAGAACGGATTCGGAGATTTCCACGGTATGTCAGAGCAAGCTACTTTGATTTTTGGAGACAAGACGTCAACATGGACAACATTGTAATTCTTTAAGTTAACTTGTGTGCACGTAACGCGAAAATACTTCAGATAGTCGTGGTTTGAATGCCGTCATCTTTCGGGAATGTAAACAATGAAACACCGGCTGTGTTTGTGTTGCTAAAGGTGGCCGCAATACACCGATTCCAACCTACAGCTTTCTTCTTTGACTTCTCCATTATTAAGTAAAAAAAAATTGCAAAAGATTCAGTGACACAGACGTCCACGATAATGTGGAATCATGCGATGAAAAGAGGCGACTTACAACTGTGAACAAAATGTCCTCATCATGCCGCGACGTTTTAGCATGATACTTTTGCGGGAAATTTAAAATTGCGATATAAATCTAATCCATTATTATTATTATTATTAAATAACCATTGTTTTTTTTTTTGGTAAATGCTAAATAAGTTATACTTATGGGGTATAGCACTTTTCTACCTTTTAAGGTACTTAAAGGGCTTTGACACTATTTCCACATTCACACACTGATGGCGGGAGTTGCCATGCAAGGCGCTAACCTGGTCCCATCAGGAGCAAGGGTGAAGTGTCTTGCCCAAGGACTGTAGAAGGTGGGGATTGAACAAGGAACCCTCAGGGTGCTGGCACGGCCACTCTCCCAACTGCGCCACCGAAACTTTCCCAAAACCGGGCAGCCCGACAACAGTTCCTGGGTGATTCCGCGATAGTGGAGCTACCTTGTCTGCCACAATTACGTGGTTACAATCCATTCTGTTCTCATCGGTAGTAAAACCATGTCTTCTCCAGGGGAGTTTTGGCTGGGTCTCAAGAAGATGGCTCGCCTGGCCGCTCAGGGCAACTCGGTCCTCCGCATCCAGCTGCAGGACTGGAGGCAAAACAAGCGTTTGGTTGAATACCTTTTCAATCTGGGCGGTCCGGAGAGCAACTACACGCTCCAGCTCCAGCTGCTGTGGGGAGATCTGACCAACCTCATGAGGAACCACACCGGCATGATGTTCTCCACGCAGGACAGGGACAATGGCCAGAACCAGGACTCCAACTGTGCCCGCAGCTACACAGGTAATGGAGGTGTTTTTCCTCTGGAGCAGGGGTCTCAAACACGCGGCCCGCACCTTAATATGAAACTTTAATGTCGGTGCGGCCCGCGAGTTTTATACTTGTATACCCTCGATTTTTCCGGGAGATTCCTGATTTTCAGTGCCCTTCCTGGTGTTCTCATTCTCCCGAATTTCACCCAAACAAAAATATTAAGGGGGCACCACGGAGACACCGCCTTTAGCGTCTTCTACAAGCATGCCAGCCAAGCCACATGTTGTTTTTGGCATCCGAAGACACAATAAGCGAGGCATACAGTACTTGATCAACAGCCGTACAGGTCACACTGAGGGTGGCCGTAGAAACAACTTTAACACTGTTGCAAATATGCGCCACACTGTGAACCCACACCAAGCAAGAATGACAAAGACATTTTGGGAGAACATCCGCACCGTAACACAACATAAACACAGCAGAACAAATACCCAGAACCCCATGCAGCCCTAACTCTCCCGGGCTACAATATATACCCCCGCCCCATGTTGTAGCCCGGAAGAGTTATGGCTGCATTGGATTCTGGGTATTTGTTCTGTTGTGTTACGGTTCGGATGTTATCCCAAAATCAATCAATCAATGTTTATTTATACAGCCCCAAATCACAAATGTCTCAAAGGACTGCACAAATCATTACGACTACAACATCCTCGGAAGAACCCACAAAAGGGCAAGGAAAACTCACACCCAGTGGGCAGGGAGAATTCACATCCAGTGGGACGCCAGTGACAATGCTGACTATGAGAAACCTTGGAGAGGACCTCAGATGTGGGCAACCCCCCCCCCTCTAGGGGACCGAAAGCAATGGATGTCGAGCGGGTCTAACATGATACTGTGAAAGTTCAATCCATAGTGGCTCCAACACAGCCGCGAGAGTTCAGTTCAAAGCGGATCCAAGACAGCAGCGAGATTCCCGTCCACAGGAAACCATCTCAAGCGGAGGCGGATCAGCAGCGTAGAGATGTCCCCAACCGGTACACAGGCGAGCGGTCCATCCTGGGTCTCGACTCTGGACAGCCAGTACTTCATCCATGGTCATCGGACCGGACCCCCTCCACAAGGGAGGGGGGGGACATAGGAGAAAAAAGAAAAGAAGCGGCAGATCAACTGGTCTAAAAAGGAGGTCTATTTAAAGGCTAGAGTATACAGCTGAGTTTTAAGGTGAGACTTAAATGCTTCTAAATGTGTTTGTCAATCTTGTTTGGTGTGGGTGATAAAGTTGTTTATACGGCCACCCTCAGTGTGACCTGTATGGCTGTTGATCAAGTATGCCTTGCAGTCGCTTTCGTGAGTCTGCAGAAGACTCGCACAATGTGTGACTGGGCCGGCACACTTTTTGTATGACGAAAAAGCGGATTAGACGACAGGTTGTTGAGGACGTTAAAGGAAGTGCCATCAAGGCACGGCCAAAATATTGCTGCCCAGGGGTGAAAACCGGGAGAATGATTACCCCGGGAAATTGCCGGCAGGGTTGACAAGTATATTGCTAGGGCGGGAAAGTCAATCCAAGAAGGTGAATTCATTAAAAAGTGCATGATAGATTGTTTCAAGAAGTCTTTTCCTGTGGCCCAGCCTCACCCCATTTCTGCATCCAGTGGCCCCCCCAGGTAAATTGAGTTTGAGACCCCTGTCCTTGAGAGACCAGGGCTTTTGTTTACCTTGATGGCTTCCGCAGGTGGTTGGTGGTTCAGCAGTTGTGGAGAAACCAACTTGAACGGGAGGTACTTCCTCGTGAGATCAAAGGGGCGCTCGGACCGGCGACGAGGAATCCTTTTGAAGTCCGGACGTACATCCTCTTGCACGCTCAAGTTCACACAGATTTCAGTCCATCCCGTCGGCACCTCTACCTCGACCTCTGAAACTGGCGGATTTCTGGCAAATAGCACAGATGTTCGCCAGTGACGAGTCAACTGCAACCACAGTCCAGAGCGGCCTCTAAAGGGGAGCTTCGGAAGTGCTCCTTGTGGGCCTTGGCCACAGTTAAGGATTTGGGCCACAGGATTTAAGCTTAGAGACAAACAGTTCTCAGTTGTTGAAGAAAATGTCAAATGTCAAATCGGAGTTATGCTGCCAGAGTACAAGCTGGTCTGGTCCTCAGGCTGTGACGCGACCTCCGTTTTGGTTCGTAGTCATGCAAATTCAATTAATCCGTACTAGATAGCTAAAAATAAGACACATTTTACAGAGGTAAGTATGGTTTCACATGCAAACAATGCAAAATACAGTCAAATAAATAAATACGTTTTACATCTAATTTTATTGGAGACTCTTGTTGATAGATAGAAAGATAGATAGATAGATCGATCGATAGATATTGTTGCGTTTGGACCAGATGTTCTTCCGAGGGAATTTAAGTTGCCGGTCGATTCCAAGTTCTTTTGATGACACATAAGCTGATTTTAAATGATAACCCAGAAGAGAGTAGGTATTTTGCAATTTATTCCAAAGCTTTGGAGAGACCAACCTAAAAAAACAACACATTCAATTCGCGTCGCTTAGTTGATCTGAAAACCCTACGGACGCGCCGTCTTCTTCACTATCTCCCCCGCCCCTACCTACCGGAACGAATCCACATATCTGTTGTTCTGCTAAGCCTGGGACAGGAAGAGATAAGAAGGGAGTATGGCTACTCCTTGCATTCCTACAGCTTCAAGGTTAACACACGCAGTTTACTAGCGGACAACCAAAAAGAGAACAAATGGGAAAACACTAGCTGTTTTCAGAAGTGACTATGAATATAAA
>NC_084614.1:84173518-84191018 GCF_033978795.1 Nerophis ophidion | reverse complement strand
TGGGACAGGAAGAGATAAGAAGGGAGTATGGCTACTCCTTGCATTCCTACAGCTTCAAGGTTAACACACGCAGTTTACTAGCGGACAACCAAAAAGAGAACAAATGGGAAAACACTAGCTGTTTTCAAATGTGACTATGAATATAAAGAAATAACTCTTAAATATGGATATATATAGATATCTGTATCCGTCAATAGATGAATAGATAGATAGATAGATGGATGGATAGATAGATGGATAGATAGACGATCAATCGATCGATAGATATTGTTGCGTTTGGACCAGATGTTCTTCCGAGGGAATTTAAGTTGCTGGTCGATCCCAAGTTCTTTTGATGACACATAAGCTGATTTTAAATGATAACCCAGAACAGAGTAGGTATTTTTGCAATTTATTCCAAAGCTTTGGAGAGACCAACCTAAAAAAACAACACATTCAATTCGCGTCGCCTAGTTGATCTGAAAACCCTACGGACGCGCGATGTCTTCTTCACTATCTCCCCCGCCCGAATCCACATATCTGTTGTTCTGCTAAGCCTGGGACAGGATGAGATAATATACTTTTCGGATTGTAATCACAATTGGATGTGTTTTAGTGTCAAACTGGTTTTCATTGAGGGCCACATTGCAGTTATGGTTGCCCTCAGAGGGCCGCTTTTAACAATGAGTAATACGTGAATATACATTTATAAATATATACTACACTAACAATGTTTTTTTTTTTTTTACGTAAGCTTAAAAAAAATGTTTACATTTTATTTTAAAAACTGGCAGCTCCATCATGAGAATTTCACAGTAAAAGCAGTGTTTTTTTTAACAGTATATAAAAGAATAGAATAAATAGAATGGAATGGAGAAACAATAGCGCTGTTTGTAGCGGTAAAATTCAAGCAACTGAGCTGCCTTTTTAAAATTAAATCTTGTTGTTTTATTGTTTTTTGGTTTGTTTTTTAATGTTTAAGTGTCTTACCGTATATGGAACAAAAACAGTACTAAAGTTGATGACGCGGTAAAGAAAAACTTGGAATTTAACCGTAAAATCTATTGTCAATCTCACACTATTATGTTAGATCCACTATGGACTGGACTCTGACTATTATGTTAGACCACTATGGACTGGACTCTCACTATTATGTTTTGATCCACTATGGACTGGACTGTCACAATATTATGTTAGATCCATTATGGACTGGACTCTCACTATTATGTTAGATCCACTGTGGACTGGACTCTCACTATTATGTTTTGATCCACTATGGACTGGACTGTCACAATATTATGTTAGATCCATTATGGACTGGACTCTCACTATTATGTTAGATCCACTATGGACTGGACTCTCACTATTATGTTAGATCCACTATGGACTGGACTCTCACTATTATGTTAGATCCACTATGGACTGGACTCTCACTATTATGTTAGATCCACTATGGACTGGACTCTCACAATATTTTGTTAGATCCACTATGGACTGGACTCTCACTATTATGTTAGATCCACTATGGACTGGACTTTCACTATTATGTTAGATCCACTATGGACTGGACTCTCACTATTATGTTAGATCCACTATGGACTGGACTCTCACCATTATGTTAGATCCACTATGGACTGGACTCTCACTATTATGTTAGATCCACTATGGACTGGACTCTCACTATTATGTTAGACCACTATGGACTGGACTCCCACTATTATGTTAGATCCACTATGGACTGGACTCTCACTATTATGTTAGATCCACTATGGACTGGACTCTCACTATTATGTTAGACCACTATGGACTGGACTCTCACTATTATGTTAGACCACTATGGACTGGACTCCCACTATTATGTTAGATCCACTATGGACTGGACTCTCACTATATTATGTTATTTCTTCCCACATTTGTACTTCCCCACTTGTAGTTGCAGTGAATGAACTCTAGAGGGCGGTGCCTCTCTTCCATTAGACCCCCTGGCGTCCTCAGAATGAGATCTATGTGCCAACACAGAGTTTGTGGCTGAAGTTCAATACCACTTCTATTATTAGATTTATGAGAGTTTCTTCCCTTTGTCCGAAGTCCCGCTCGGACACACCCAAACACGAGTCCACCCCTCGGCCGGCGGGCCTGACAGTGATCCGTCCGCAACACGTGTGAAGGTGCGGCACAAAAACACACGTGGGAAAGGTTATTTTCGGTGCTGCCGGGGGGAAATAATAGGAGGAGCCAAGCTCTGATACCGTACCCTCCAAACAGTTTTTCCCCTCCGGGTGCTTCAAAAGTTGGAGATGGACAGCGGTCCTCTGCGGGTTTCCACGGTCCCGACATCCCCGTACCCCGACCAGAGACCGGGCGCCGACGGCCTGAGGAGAAAAGTGCATATCTTCCGGACTCGGAGGAACTATCTGCACAACTTCATCCAGAGTATCTTCTCCTCCATCGACCTCCGGGACCGCCAGGGTTCCACGGTGGTGGTGGGCGGGGATGGACGCCACTTCAGCCAGGCGGCCATCCAGGTCGTCGTGCAGATGGCCGCCGCCAACGGGGTCAGTGAAACCGTTTACTTTTACGCCGGACCTGGGCAATTATTTTGACTCGGGGGGCCAAAATCAGAATAATGAATGCTAAAAAAGTTATGACGGAACCCCCTTAAAGGGGAACATTATCACAATTTCAAAAGGGTTAAAAACAATAAAAATCAGTTCCCAGGGGCTTGTTGCATTTTTTTTTCAAAATGTTTCCGGTTTATACCGGAATATCCCTAAAAAAAGCTTTAAAGTTGCTTGATTTTCGCTATTTGCGAAGCGACTATCCATTGTGACGTCACACAGTGCTGCCAATGTAAACAAACAATGGGAATAGCGCAACAAGATATAGCGACATTAGCTCGGATTCAGACTCGAATTTCAGCGATTCAACAAATTACGCATGTATTGAAACGGATGGTCGGAGTATGAAAGTATTGAAGAAGAAACTGAAGCTATTGACGCTATTCATAGCCATAGCATGGCCGAATAGCTGCGTTAGCATCGCCGGTAAAATGTGCGGACCAAACGATCAGGACTTTCGCATCTCGTGACACTGGAGCAACTTAAATCCTTCGATTGGTAAGTGTTTGTTTGGCATTAAATGTGGGTGGAAGGAAACGTAATATAGTTGCAAATGCATCTGCAGGTTATCCATACATCTCTGTGCCATGTCTGCCTTAGCACCGCCGTTAAATAGCATGTTAGCATCAATTAGCTGGAAGTTACCTTCAACAAAACTCACCATTGTGATTTCGTTGACTTTATCGTTGCAAATGCATCTGCAGGTTATCCATACATCTCTGTGCCATGTCTGCTTTAGCACCGCCCGGTAAATAGCATGTTAGCATCGATTAGCATAGCATGTTAGCATCAATTAGCTGGCAGTGAACATCAACAAAACTCACCTTTGTGAATTCGTTGACTTTATAGTTGCAAATACATCTGCAGGTTATCCATAGATCTCTGTGAAGTGAAGTGAAGTGAATTATATTTATATAGCGCTTTTTCTCTAGTGACTCAAAGCGCTTTACATAGTGAAACCCAATATCTAAGTTACATTTAAACCAGTGTGGGTGGCACTGGGAGCAGGTGGGTAAAGTGTCTTGCCCAAGGACACAACGGCAGTGACTAGGATGGCGGAAGCGGGAATCGAACCTGCAACCCTCAAGTTGCTGACACGGCCGCTCTACCAACCGAGCTATACCGCCCCTGTGCCATGTCTGCTTTAGCACCGTTGGTAATAGCATGTTAACATCGATTAGCGTAGCATGTTAGCATCGATTAGCTGGCAGTCAACATCAACAAAACTCACCTTTGTGAATTCGTTGACTTTATTGTTGCAAACGTATCTGTAGGTTATCCATACATCTCTGTGCCATGTGTGCTTTAGCACCGCCGGTATATATCATGTTAGCATTGATTAGCGTAGCATGTTAGCATCGATTAGCTGGCACTCACGCCGCGACCAAATATGTCTGATTAGCACATAACTCAAAAAAGACCATTATATTTTTTTTAACCGATTTACAAACTCTAAATGGGTGAATTTTGGCGAATCAAACGCCTTTCTGTTTATCGCTCATGTGGCAATGACGTCAGAACGTGACGTCACCGAGGTAACACAGCCGCCATTTTCATTTTCAACACATTACAAACACCGGGTCTCAGCTCTGTCATTTTCCGTTTTTTAGAAATCAGTAGAAATTCGGGAGAATGGTTGCCTCGGGAGATTTTCGGGGGTGGCACTGAACTTCGGGAGTCTACCGGGAAAATTAGGAGGGTTGGCAAGTACCGACGCTGTATAACACCGGCGGGCCGGATCTAATGCTAAATTGATATTGCTTCAAGGGCCAAATTAAATTACACGGCGGGCCAGATTTGGCCCGCGGGCCAGAGTTTGACACCCATGCAGTAGACGAAAACGGACTGCTGTTGTTGTGTGTTGTTACCGCTGTGTGAGGACGTTAATGAAACTGCCTAACAATAAAATAAGAAACCAATAACTCGCCCTTGATCATTCTACAGTTATAACGTCATTGGGCAGACATGCTGTTTATATTGTAGGAAAGCGGACGTGAAAACAGGCTGTCGACACGTCACTCAGGTCCGCATGGAGCTGGAGGGGGCGTGGCCTCCAGCTCCGCCTGAATTTCGGGAAAGGCGCTGAATTTCGGGACGGTTGGCAAGTATGCCTTAAGAAGTAGCGAGTAGATTCTGTAGACATAAAAGAACATGACTAAGGGGGAACCGGAGCGAATATTTGGCCGTCATGTTGTTAGGATATGCGATCGTTAGCTGACACACACCCGAGCCTCCACATTTATTGGCTGAAATGTGACTCCACGGGAGGTTACGGGCCAACAAAAACCCACGCCAACTCTCCCACACAACATTTTTCTACCCGTGTGACATTCCCCCAGGTGGGCCGTCTCATCGTGGGACACAACGGGTTGATGTCCCCCGCCGCCGGCTCCTGCGTGATCAGGAAATCCAAAGCTATGGGTGGCATCCTCCTCAGCGCCGCTCGTCGCCCCGCAGGGCCGGATGGAGACTTCAGCATCAAGTTCAACTCTGCAAACGGAGGTACGGCAGTCGGACTGGAGGAAGTATGCGGGCGCACCAGCCAAGAGGGGATAATGTAGCTCGGGGGAACGCGGACCACGCAGATCCCGCAGGAGGTTGAGACGAAGGAAAGCTTAGAACTCATTAAAGACTGAGAAGCCCGTCATATTTCTCCCTGATGTGAATATGCAGATTTGTGATTCCTTGTCAAATATAACACTAGAGTCATGCTGCCTCGTCCAGGACCGGCCAGTGAAGCTGTCACCGGCAAGATCTACCAGGTCAGCAGAACCCTTGAAGAGTTTGCCATCTGCTCAGGACTCCGGGTGGATCTAACCACTCTGGGCAAACAGACCTTCGACTTGGAGAACAAGTTCAAACCTTTCACAGGTACAAACTACTTCTTTAACGTAAATGACCGCCATAACCACAACACCAGGGGGAGCTCCACAAACCACGTTAAACCCAGATTCCGATCTAACAAAGGTCTTAACTCATTCTCTTTCTATGCCACATCAATGTGGAATGCACTCCCAACACGTATAAAAGTAAGTGCATCTATATATTCATTCAAAACTGCTCTAAAACAACACCTCCAGGCAACTTCAACACTTTACTAATACCCTCCTCCATTCACATCCCATCTCCCCGGATTATAAACAACTCAAATGTACTTCTAATGTATATACTTGTTCTTATGCTATGTGAACTCACTATGTTCTCTGCTGGCTGTACATATCCTACTAAATAAGACCTACACTGTTTCAATGTCCACATTTCTCTGTTGATACAACTGTTGATGACTGAAGTTCTGATATCAACCAAAGCTCCTCATCCCACCCCCCGGATTGTAAATAATGTAAATAATTCAATGTACATACTATGATGATTAACTTGTGCGATGACTGTATTATGTTGATAGTATATATTTGTACCATGAATTAATTAACGTGGACCCCGACTTAAACAAGTTGAAAAACTTATTGGGGTGTTACCATTTAGTGGTCAATTGTACGGAATATGTACTGAACTGTGCAATCTACTAATAAAAGTATCAATCAATCAGTCAAAAAGATGTCGTCCTATCGAAGATATTATATTCTTGTTTTTGTCGGTAGAACAACCACCCATGGCTTTGGAGTACCATAACGTACCTTGTTCTTTGTGCATTTCTGCTCGCTATGCGTTTCCCCACGTTCCGGAATGGACCGAGGATCAAAAAGAAGTCAGGATATGTTATCATTGCGTTAACTTTGACATCCCTAGTATATAGCTATATGTATATATGTATTTATATATATATCGATACACAAAAAATACAAAGGTAATTGTTTTGTGTGATATTTTTCAGTGGAAATCGTGGACTCTATTGAGTCATACGCAAACCTGATGAGGAACATCTTTGACTTTGCCGCCCTGAAGGTGCTTTTGTCAGGCGAAAACCACATCAAGATAAAACTGGATGCCATGCATGGAGGTGAGATAGTGTTTAGTCCCTATAAAATCGGTGTCGTTCCTCCTTTTTGTCAAAAGTGCCAACTTACAAACCCTGTTTCCATATGAGTTGGGAAATTGTGTTAGATGTAAAAATAAACAGAATACAATGATTTGCAAATCCTTTTCAAGCCATATTCAGTTGAATATGCTACAAAGACAACATATTTGATGTTCAAACTCATAAACTTTGTTTTTGTTTTTTGCAAATAATAATTAACTTAAAATTTCTTGGCTGCAACACGTGCCAAAGTAGTTGGGAAAGGGCATGTTCACCACTGTGTTACATCCCCTTTTCTTTTAACAACACTCAATAAACGTTTGGGAACTGAGGAAAATAATTGTTGAAGCTTTGAAAGTGGAATTCTTTCCCATTCTTGTTTTATGTAGAGCTTTAGTCCTTCAACAGTCCGGGGTCTCCGCTGTCCTATTTTACGCTTCACATATTTTCCATGGGAGACAGGTCTGGACCAGGAAAGTACCCGCACTATTTTACGACGAAACCATGCTGTTGTAACACGTGGCTTGGCATTGTTTTGCTGAAATAAGCAGGGGCGTCCACGATAACGTTGCTTGGATGACAACATATGTTGCTCCAAAACCTGTATGGACCTTTCAGCATTAATGGTGCCTTCACAGATGTGTAAGTTACCCATGCCTTGGCCACTAATGCACCCCCATACCATCACACATGCTGGCTTTTACACTTTGCGTCGATAACAGTCTGGATGGTCCGTGTGACACGATGTTGAATATTTCCAAAAACAATTTGAAATGTGGACTCGTCAGACCACAGTACACGTATCCACTTTGCATCAGTCCATCTTGGATGAGCTCGGGCCCAGCCAAGCCAGCGGCGTTCCTGGGTGTTGTTGATAAATGGGTTTTGCTTTGCATAGTAGAGCTTTAACTTGCACTTACAGATGTAGCAACCAACTGTAGTTACTGGCAGTGGTTTTATGAAGTGTTCCTGAGCCCATGTGGTGATATCATTTACACACTGATGTCGGTTTTTGGGGCAGAACCGCCTGAGGGGATCAAAGGTCCGTAATATCATCGCTTACGTGCAGGGATTTCTCCAGATTCTCTGAACCTTTTGATGATTTTACGGACCGTAGATGTTGAAATCCCTAAATTCTTTGCAATAGCTCGTTGAGAAATGTTGTTCTAAAACTGTTTGACAATTTGCGTACAAATTGGTGACCCTCGCCCCATCCTTGTTTGTGAAATACTTAGCATTTCACGGAAGCTGTTTTTATACCCAATCATGGCACCCACCTGTTCCCAATTAGCCTGCACACCTGTGGGACGTTCCATATAAGTGTTTGATGAGCATTTCTCAACTTTTTCAGTATTTATTGCCACCTTTCCCAACTTCTTCGTCACGTGTTGCTGGCATCAAATTCTAAAGTTAATGATTATTTGCAACAACAAAAAAAAGGTTTATGAGTTTGAACATCAAATATGTTGTCTTTGCACACACATCAGGACTGGCAAAAATTGCGATCTAATGAAAAAAACAAATCCCAATACTCAAAATTTAGCTCTAGAGCAATTTTTGAATAAAACACAGCAAAAACTGCTCCTAGGAAGAAAACACAACAAAATTGCTTTTAACTTTCAGTAGGAATGCTGGAAAGACATGAAACAAAAACTTCTATGTAGGTCTCACTTAGACCTACATTTAGATAATTGACATCCTTCGGCAAAAATCAACAGGAAGTTAAAAATTACCCCTTCAAAATAAAAGTTTTGTAAAAACCCGTCACCTTTTTCAAACGTAAACTCCTCCGGGTGCGTTTGTCGTTTCGGCTTCAAACTCGCACAGGAGAGAGATTGAACCCTTTTGATTAAAACTATCCAACAAAGTTTTGATTACTGCTCCGGTTTGGATTTTACGCGCCTTTCAAAGAACCCCTGCGCAAAGTTTCCTAAAAAAATGTCATTTTTGCCTCTTTGAACTGTAATTTGACCCCCTTAAAATGCTTCAAAGTGCAAGTTAAAGCTCTACTATGCTATGCAAAGTGAAAACCATTTATCAACAACATCCAGAAACGCTGATCTGTAATTCGACCCCCTTAACATGCTTCAAAACTCACCAAATTTTACACACACATCAGGACTGGCGAAAATTGCCATCTAATAAAAAAAACAAACCCCAAAAGTCAAAATTGCGCTCCAGCGCCCCCTAGGAAAAAACCCAGACAAAACTGCTTGTAACTTCTGTTAGGAATGTCGTAGAGACATGAAACAAAGACTTCTATGTAGGTCGGATTTAGACCAGGCCTTGGCAGTGGCCAAAGGCGGACCCGACCAACGCTGCTTGCAGCTTTAATTATTATTTGAAACTGGATTTTGCATGTCACTAAAGTTATATAAGCCTTGCTTGTTCAATATTTAATGCAAAACTTGTTTGGGTCCCTATTAAAAGGTTCATTTGTTCCACCTTGGCCCCGCGACTTTGTTCCGTTTAAAATTTTGGCCCACTCTATATTTGAGTTTGACGCCCCGGTCTAGACCGACAACATAAACACAGGTCGTAACAAAAAAGTCCTTTATTACGGCAAGTAAACATGCAGGCAATTTTTGTTTGGGTATGTGGACAACTGCTTGGGTCAGCCGGTTGGGGGGTGTGAGGGGGGGGGGGGTGTTTAGTGGGTGTCAAAATATGATAGGTGGTATTTGAAAGTATGACAATGTGAGCTTTTCAGTGGGATACAGTTACAAACTATTTCAAGCCTCCAAATACTCTCCGTCACGATGCAACTTCACACTCCACGGGCGTTGTTGAACCCCAAGATGCAGAGACGGAGGTAGGCATAGAATATGAAAACATGATTTAATTCAAACTAAACAAGAACAAACAAAAAGCACGCATGTGGGCGGAATAACAAACTAAGGGAGCTAGCACCGGAAGCTAGAAAACAAAAAGGAACTTTAGCATGGAAGCTAGTGGATAGCAAACAGAAAAACTGGAAATAACTAATGCTACAGAAACAGCCTACCGCTACGACGACCAGGACAAAATGTAGCACGACAGGTGGTAGCTGTAACAAAACGAGACGACAGGTAGCATGACAAGAGTGACATGTGGCAAAGACAATACAAATGACAATACAATGATCCAGCAACTGACGCAAGACAAAGCAGGTACAAATAGGAGCGGGCTGATTGGCAACAGGTGTGGCCAGGTGCCAGTCAGCCGCAGCTGAGGAGGAACACAACACTCAGGGAACAAGACAGGAAGCTGACAAAATAAGAGCGGGCTGATTGCCAACAGGTGTGGCCAGGTGCCAGTCAGCCGCAGCTGAGGAGGAACACAGCACTCAGGGAACAAGACAGGAAGCTGACAAAATAAGAGCGGGCTGATTGGCAACAGGTGTGGCCAGGTGCCAGTCAGCCGCAGCTGAGGAGGAACACAGCACTCAGGGAACAAATCAGGAAGCTGACAAAATAAGAGCGGGCTGATTGGTAACAGGTGTGGCCAGGTGCCAGTCAGCCGCAGCTGAGGAGGAACACAGCACTCAGGGAACAAATCAGGAAGCTGACAAAATAAGAGCGGGCTGATTGGCAACAGGTGTGGCCAGGTGCCAGTCAGCCGCAGCTGAGGAGGAACACAGCACTCAGGGAACAAGACAGGAAGCTGACAAAATAAGAGCGGGCTGATTGGCAAGAGGTGTGGCCAGGTGCCAGTCAGCCGCAGCTGAGGAGGAACACAGCACTAAGGGAACAAGACAGGAAGCTGACAAAATAGGAGCGGGCTGATTGGCAACTGGTGTGGCCAGGTGCCAGTCAGCCGCAGCTGAGGAGGAACACAGCACTCAGGGAACAAGACAGGAAGCTGACAAAATAAGAGCGGGCTGATTGGCAAGAGGTGTGGCCAGGTGCCAGTCAGCTGCAGCTGAGGAGGAACACAGCACTCAGGGAAGAAGACAGGAAGCTGACAAAATAAGAGTGGGCTGATTGGCAACAGGTGTGGCCAGGTGCCAGTCAGCCGCAGCTGAGGAGGAACACAGCACTCAGGGAACAAGACAGGAAGCTGACAAAATAAGAGCGGGCTGATTGGCAAGAGGTGTGGCCAGGTGCCAGTCAGCCGCAGCTGAGGAGGAACACAGCACTAAGGGAACAAGACAGGAAGCTGACAAAATAGGAGCGGGCTGATTGGCAACTGGTGTGGCCAGGTGCCAGTCAGCCGCAGCTGAGGAGGAACACAGCACTCAGGGAACAAGACAGGAAGCTGACAAAATAAGAGCGGGCTGATTGGTGAAAGGTGTGGCCAGGTGCCGATCAGCCGCAGCTGAGGAGGAACACAGCACTCAGGGAACAAGACAGGAAGCTGACAAAATAAGAGCACTAGACAGGAACTAAAGCGTGAGATACTAAAGACAGAGGAAACAGACAAATGCAGAGGAAAAAACTAAAACATAGACAAACTGTCAGGGGAAAAGCTGACAACGGGAGAGGAACTCATGCGTGTGAATTGAATATATCGATTGTTTTTTCTGTATCAATTGGGGGAAAATCTGATATTTTAAGAGTGAAACGCCACCCCTTACACCACGGGTCCGGTTTCTGTGTCCCTGGCACCTGTTTCCTCTCTCCAGTGGTGGGTCCTTATGTGAAGAGGATACTGTGCGAGGAGCTGGGCTGTCCCGCCAATTCTGCCATCAACTGCGTCCCCACGGAGGACTTTGGGGCTCGGCGCCACAACCCTGACCTGGTCTACGTCGCGGATCTGGTGGACGGCGTGAGGGACGGGGAGTACGACTTTGCAGCAGCTTTTGATGGAGACGGGGTATGTCAAGAATGGGAAAACTACCTTATTTCCTTGAATTGCCGCCGGGTATATAGTATGCAAGTCTAGAATTTCCACAGGGTCAAACTCGTCACGTCACAAGTGACACTTCCCCTGTCATCAATTTCAAAATAAAGGAGGCTGATTTCAATAATTTGAAATCGCATAAAGGGAAGAAGATTAAGAGCTATTCAGTAGGATTAAAGTTCCAAGCTATTGAATATGCAAAAAAGAACAGTAAGCAGCTATGTTTTATTAATATACCATAGCTGCGTGTGTCAAATATGAGTCATTAAATGACTCCCGCCTCCTGGTGGTAGAGGGCGCTAGTGATCCTTCGTGCGACTATTCGTGACAACAAGCAGCAAGCGTGTGTTTAATTTTTTCCTCTCGCTTGCACTTTTAACATGGAGGATTACATATCTAAAATAAAACACTTTTCTAAACTGGACTTTCAATCGAAGCAGGAAGTAATAAAGGAAGATCTCCATCGAGACAGAGAGACTTTTAAAACCGAAGAAAGATAAGGAAGACTTCTATAAACAAGTTATCAAAGTTTTTAATCAGAAGGAGCTGCGCATGGACTTCATTTATAAGTAAAGGTAAGACTATAATAAAGTTTTTTTTCATGATGGTATCCTTACATCACACTCAAATTTATAAGCTCAGGCCTAAATTTACCGCATGCCTTTGGTAAGCGCCAGAGTGAGAAGAGGTTTTGAATTAATTTGCGAACCGGCGGCAATTCAAGGAAATACGGTAAGTCAAGGGAATCTGTCGCGAGGAAGTCTTTTGACTCAGTCCTGTCCGTAGGATCGGAACCTGATCCTGGGGAGGCACGGCCTCTTTGTCACCCCGTCCGACTCTCTGGCCGTCATTGCTGACAACATCTTCTGCATCCCCTACTTTCAGCACGGCGGGGTTAGGGGTTTCGCCCGCAGCATGCCCACAAGTGCGGCCTTAGACAGGTACAACTTGGGCCCGGCTGGTACTTAGACCTGGATTTGGACTTGGACTTAGACTTAGACTCGGACTCGGACTCGGACTCGGACTCGGACTCGTACTCGGACTCGGACTCGGACTCGGACTCGGACTCGGACTCGGACTCTGACTCTGACTCTGACTCTGACTCTGACTCTGACTCTGACTCTGACTCTGACTCTGACTCTGACTCTGACTCTGACTCTGACTCGGACTCGGACTCGGACTCGGACTCTGACTCTGACTCTGACTCTGACTCTGACTCTGACTCTGACTCTGACTCTGACTCTGACTCTGACTCTGACTCTGACTCTGACTCTGACTCTGACTCGGACTCGGACTCGGACTCGGACTCGGACTCGGACTCTGACTCTGACTCTGACTCTGACTCGGACTCGGACTCGGACTCGGACTCGGACTCGGACTCGGACTCGGACTCGGACTCGGACTCGGACTCGGACTCTGACTCTGACTCTGACTCTGACTCTGACTCTGACTCTGACTCGGACTCGGACTCGGACTCGGACTCGGACTCGGACTCGGACTCGGACTCGGACTCGGACTCGGACTCGGACTCGGACTCTGACTCTGACTCTGACTCTGACTCTGACTCTGACTCTGACTCTGACTCTGACTCTGACTCTGACTCTGACTCTGACTCTGACTCTGACTCTGACTCTGACTCTGACTCTGACTCTGACTCTGACTCGGACAACGTTATTGATCCACAAGGGAAACTGTTCCACACAGTAGCTCGGTTACAAAGGATTCAAGGGGTAAGGGTGGAAAGGATAATCCACAAAAAGGGGGCAAAACAAAAGGTATAGAGTAGTAGTAAGTGGAAGTAGGGAGAACAGTGGGGCTCCTGAAGTCCACAGCCATTCGTGAGGTTTTCCGTATCTAAGATCCAGTTTTTCGCCATGATTTTTCAATAAGACAACAACGATAGTGAAATTGTCGACATTGTCGAGTCTTTTAAATGTGTGTGTGTGCGTGTGTGTGTATATATATATATATATATATATATATATATATGTAGGTGTGGGAAAAATCACAAGACTACTTCATCTCTACAGAAGTGTTTCATGAGGGGTTCCCTCAATCATCAGGAGATTTTAATGGAAGCATTCACATACAATGGTTTATATAGGGCACAGAGTGGGTGGGTACAGGCAGGCGTAGGGGCGTGGTGATTGGCTCATGTGTTACCTAGGAGGTGTTTCCGTCTGTGGCGGCATGTTGAAATGATTTCACTGCGCTTGTTGAGGAATGACAGGTCTGGATGGTATATAATAAACAGTTTCTCTTTCAAGCATAGGTTGCATCTTTTATTACCACTGTATTTGCCATGTTATTGAATATTCAACATTATTGTCTTTGAGGTTCCAAAAGTGCTTGCTGAGTTCTGTAGAAATCCGCAGAGTCTGGTTTCTAACGGAGGCCTTGTGATTATTCCACCTGGTTTTGAATGCTCCTTCGGTTAATCCTACGTACGTGTCGGATGTGTTAATGTCCTTGCGTGTTACCTTTGCTTGGTAAACGACTGATGTTTGTCAGCACCCTCCGTTGAGAGGGCAATCAGGTTTCTTGCGACAGTTACATTCCTTATTGGTTTCAGAGTCGTTTGTACACAACACGTAAAAGTAGTGCTGTCCTCCAGTGGTAATTGTACATGATAATCATACTAAGAAATACAATCATTTTCAGTAACGGCCATGATTAATATTAACTTAGGGGCGCGTCTTCGCACTGTGTATGGAGACACATAATTAGCTACTAGCCACTTGTCTGCCGGGGCACTGAAAATAAATCGCCAACGGGGATTAAAGTCATTAATTGGCAACGGCGATCACATACTTCTTCACGATCGGCACATTCCCAGTATTATGTTTCCTTGTTTTGCTTCCATGATCTGTGTGCTTCTATTTTTGTCTTTCTCACAGAGTAGCCAAGGCATCAAAAATAGAACTGTACGAAACTCCCCCCGGGTGGAAGTTCTTTGGAAGCCTCATGGATGCGGGCCGGCTCTCTCTGTGCGGAGATGAAAGCTTTGGAACAAGTACTTTATCCGCTCTTAATTATTAACAGTACCGTACGTGCCACTTTTTTTTCCAAGTCGTGTTTCCTTCTCTTAGGTGCGGACCATGTTCGTGAGAAGGATGGACTTTGGACCGCGCTCGCTTGGCTGTCCATCCTGGCTACCAGAAGGCAAAGCCTGGAGGATGTCCTTAGAGACCACTGGTTCAAATATGGGAGAAACTACTTCACCAGGTAAAAATGGAATACACAGCAGACCTTAAACTCATCAAAAGTGAGAAATTGTTCACATAAGTCGGGTAAAACTATCCCGTATGACTGTCATGTACTGGAAATTACATACTAAGAAAGACAACACATGATGTAAGTGTCTATATTAGCTATATTAGCCTACTATCAAAATTACTTTTAAAAGTCTTATATAAGTGTTATAATGAAGACAACACATGATGTAAGTGTCTATATTAGCTATATTAGCCTACTATCAAAATGACTTTAAAAGTCTTATATAAGTGTTATAATGAAGACAACACATGATGTAAGTGTCTATATTAGCCTACTATCAAAATGACTTCAAAAGTCTTATATAAGTGTTATAATGAAGACAACACATGATGTAAGTATTTATATTAGCTATGTTAGCCTACTATTAAAGGTCTTATATAAGTGTTATAATGAAGGCAACACATGATGTAAGTGTCTGTATTAGCCTACTATCAAAATAACTTTAAAAGTCGTATGTATGTGTTATAATGAAGATGTCTATAGTAGCTTACTATCAAAATGACTTTAAAAGTCTTATAAAAGTGTTATAACGAAGACAACACATGATGTAAGTGTCTATATTAGCCTACTATCAAAATTATTTTAAAAGTCTCATATAAGTGTTATAATGAAGACAACACATGATGCAAGTGTCTATATTAGACTACTATCAAAATGACCTTAAAAGTCTTATATTACTGTTATAATCAAGCATGACATGATGTAAGTGTCTATATTAGCTATATTAGCCTACTATCGAAATTACTTTAAAAGTTGTATGTACGTGTTATAATGAAGATGTCTATATTAGCTTACTATCAAAATGACTTTAAAAGTCTTATATAAGTGTTATAATGAAGGCAACACATGAGGTAAGTGTCTATATTAGCCTACTATCAAAATGACTATAACAATTGTATAAAGTGCTATAATGAAGGCAACACATGATGTAAGTGTCTATATTAGCCTACTATCAAAATGACCTTAAAAGTCTTATATTACTGTTATAATCAAGCATGACATGATGTAAGTGTCTATATTACCTTACTATCAAAATGACTTTAAAAGTCTTATATAAGTGTTATAATGAAGGCAACACATCATGTAAGTGTCTATATTAGCCTACTATCAAAATGACTATAACAATTGTATAAAGTGCTATAATGAAGGCAACACATGATGTAAGTGTCTATATTAGCCTACTATCAAAATGACTATAAAAATTGTATAAAGTGCTATAATGAAGGCAACACATGATGGAAGTGTCTATATTAGCCTACTATCAAAATGACTTTAAAAGTCTTATATAAGTGTTATAATGAAGGCAACACATAATGTAAGTGTCTATATTAGCCTACTATCAAAATGACTTTAAAAGTCTCATACAAGTGTTATAATGAAGGCAACACATGATGTAAGTGTCTATATTAGCCTACTATCAAAATGACTTTAAAAGTCTTATATAAGTGTTATAATGAAGACAACACATGATGTAAGTGTCTATATTAGCCTACTATCAAAATGACTTTAAAAGTCTTATATAAGTGTTATAATGAAGGCAACACATGATGTAAGTGTCTATATTAGCCTACTATCAAAATGACTATAAAAATTGTATAAAGTGCTATTTTGAAAGCAACACATGATGTAAGTGTCTATATTAGCGTACTATCAAAATGACTTTAAAAGTCTTATATAAGTGTTATAATGAAGGCAACACATTATGTAAGTGTCTATATTAGCCTACTATCAAAATGAGTTTAAAAATCTTATATAAGTGTTATGACGTCAACACATGATGTAAGTGTCTATATTAGCCTACAATCAAAATGACTTTAAAAGTCTTATATAAGTGTTATAATGAAGACAACACCTGATGTAAGTGTCTATATTAGCCTACTATCAAAATGACTTTAAAAGTCTTATATCTCTTGATGAGCTTCAAGAGGGAGTCACCTGAAATGGTTATCACTTTCCAGGTGTGCTCGAAGTTCATGGAGAGAATGCCAAGAGTGTGCAAAGCAGTAATCAGAGCAAAGGGTGTCTATTTTGAAGAAACTACAATATAAAACATGTTTTCCAGTTCATTCAATTTTTGTTTTTAAGTAAAAAACCAGAACATGCAAATGCTGTGATGGTTAAAGTCCCAGTAAAGCTGAAACGAGTGCTTCTCCTGTCCAGATATGACTACGAGAACGTGGACGTAGAAACGGCCTGTGAAATGATGGAGGACCTGGAGCTCCTGATTGCAGACAAGTCCTTTGTGAAGCAAAGATTTGCAGTGGAAGATAAAATTTACCATGTGGAAAAAGCCGACAATTTTGAATACACCGACCCTGTCGACAGCATTATCACCCGGAGTCAGGTACTGTTCAATCCAGAATGGTATGGCATGGCATGCTCCTTATTGTCATTGCGCAGGTGCAACTTTTCACTTTCACCACAGACCCGTTCAAGATTAAACAAACATTGGACAGGGTGACAGAACAGGAACGCTGATGGGGGAAAAAGGTAGACACTGAAGAAAAAAAAAGGCGATTTCAGACTGGGCTCCTTTGGGGGAGAGGGCACAGACTCCGGGCGGAAAAAAAAACAACTACTAAATAGTCGATAAGCACTATAAACATGTTGACATAGAAACCACGAGACTTGCAAAACAAGACAGGCAGAGACGAAAAGGCAAGCAGGGCACGGAGCGGGGAAGGAGTGTGACCGCCTTTGCATAGAGCCAAGAGGGGAAAAAAAGTATTTATATATATATATATATATATATATATATATATATATATATATATATATATATATATATATATATATATATTCCCTCGAGGTACTCCGGCTACCTCTCACC